>NC_049993.1:1667274-1748889 GCF_000003815.2 Branchiostoma floridae | reverse complement strand
GTTCATTTGGCAATGATTCCGTCGAACTCTAGTTTGTTTCTGGAAATGTGCTTTCCATGAAAAAAATGCGTAAAACAACAGCTTGTAAATACATTTCATCTCAGCAATAAGAAATCACATACATTTATCACTTATTCATTACACTTGCGAATCCGCGTCAGCAACTAAGTTGACACATTGAATAAAAACAATTACACTAGACGCCCCTCCTCCCAGAGGCTATATATATACTGGGACTTCTGACAGTTAATTTACAGTTCAGTGTGTGAGATAACGTCAGCCATGCCCACAACATTCCACGTGGCTGATTCCACCAGGGACGAGCCGGGGTGACGTGACGTCTGATGGCGATTGCTGATGATTATCTCTGATGATTGTCGAGATAAGCTGACGCTAAACCCTCTTCCGTTCTTATTTTATGGCTGTGCCGTTGTGCAAATCACTTCCCCCATTAACTCATTACTCTCTGAGAAAGCATTTAGGATCCGGTAGCTACAAACGTAACGTCAATCCTCCTCTAAAATCTGCCACACCCAAATATGACGGCTATAGTGCTAACTTGTAACCTTTAATGTCTGTTTTCGGCTGGTACAAACAGAATACTAATGCTAGAAATATCCATAGCAACACGTCTTTTTATTGTCGCACATCCTCCCCAGACAGCTCATAACCTTTAAAGGGACACAAACCAGCTGTCATAAATATGTCTCCTGTGGATGGGTCCCTGTGGCGGTGCTCTGACTCGCGATGGTGAGTCACCCCTCGCTCCATCGGTTCTGCAGCGCCAGCGGTTGACACTCGCCATGCAATTAGCCGCCAGTCCATCGGAATCACATGCAGTTGTTATGGCTAGTGACCGGTTACTTCACATGCTCGGCACTTCACTGCACCGCAGGTGGGCGTGGTCACTACTGGTGTTCAGCTTGCATCTTAACAGCAATGGCGAGGAAAGCCAAGACATAACGGATCGAAAAACTTATATATTCATCAAATTTTTCAATTGAAATTGTATTTGAAAGGCATCACGACATCTATGTACACAAATTTCTGTTCTTACGTAATTACCTCAGCTTCATTTATGATGCTAAAGGCTTTTTCCAAGGGATGTAATTCCACTTAAGTAGCAGTCTTTAGGAACATTTGTAGTGAGTCGATTTAGATTGTTGACTAATACCCGCTGCCCATCACAACTAGAACTTCAATCAATGCAGCTCTATATGGCTCGTTCAGTTTGGTAAAATTTTGCATTTGAATTTTGTCCCATTTAGGAATTCAGTCTACCAGCAAAGTAAATCCAAGGTCCATCCCTAGCACGTTATCTGTCTTAGGAATGTGCTTAGTGGTCCCTAGGGTAAATGTTCTGAAGAAGCACGCATGAATAATAACTTCTAACAGGACGACTGTCCAGAAATCTATACTCACACCGCGTCGCACGGGAATAAATCGAGTTGAAACTACTGCTGCTGTGACTATGAAAGAGACTTAACGCTAAAGTTACATTATTTGCTCACAAAATCGATTAACCCTATCTAGACCGGGGGGGGGGGCTAAAAGTGCCCGCGCCAAGTTTGACGTCGTATAACGAAAAATTAAATTTTACGAAAAAAATTTAGTTTGTGATTTTTCCTATTGCCATGGCAACGGGTTTCTGACAGGCATATTTTACCAAATTTACTAATTTCAGCTTGAATTATGGGATTTTATGGTTCTATCGCTACACCAAACTTATTTACATATATAAGTTACATTTCTAATTAAATATTCATAATTTATGCTAATTTGATGGCGTCATGGGTCAAAATCCAAGATGGCGGACAATGACATTTTCAACGAAAAATACATGTTATTTTTACTCAAATACCGTCAAAATCTTTTATTTTCTTATAAAACACAATCACTTAAACCTTTTTAGTCCACTTCTATTGGGTTTTGGGGTTATATGTGGAACAAATCGTATTTTAGAAATTTCAAGCTTGTCGACCCAAGATGGCGGACAAATGACTTCATTTTCTGACGTCATATAGGCGTCAGTGTCGTCGTCATTGGCAACGAAAGACTTGGCAGACTTAGACACCAATAATATAACCTTTGGAGTCATCGTTTTGTTTCATACCAGTAAGTATAGAGGACATTTCATATTTAGATGATTTTAGCCAAAAATATGACATTATGACGTCATAATTACGTCATATTACGTTATAACGATACAAAAATTTAAAAAAAATATAAAAAATTACTAGTACATCATCCCCTCCAAATGTGGTGATCGTTACCCAAGCCGTTTTGAAATTACGAAGGGAGGGTCAAAAGAGCCCCCCCCCCCCCCCCCGTCCAAGGAATTTCCAAGAAGCCCGGTTCTATAGGGTTTAATAGCGGGGACTTCAGAGTGAATCATCCATTATACTGGGATCAGTGCCACGCATAAAACATGAGGGTCAATCTAGAGGCTCGCACAGAATCCCTAGCTGTACGGAGGGGTAGGAATTTAAAAAAAAATAGTTGTAACCTGTTTAGCTATAGGGAGAAGTAGTGAACGAGACCATTGTAAATAGAAATGAGCTGAATAGAAATGAAATAGAAATTCTAGATAACAAGAAATATGATGTACTGCACAGGACATTTATTATGCTGCAATTTTCGGAAGTTACAGCTCCCTACGATTCTCCCTGCATAAAAGACATGCATCAGGAACCATGGCCCAGGACAACTGTTCTGTCGCCATGATAATCCACTTTCTTTATGGAACTAGAGCGCGGTAAATCGAATCTCCAATTTTACGGCCCAGTTCTGACATATGCAACTTGTCTGCACCTTCACTGATTACAGCAATTTATTCCGTGGAGCTACAGTCGTTCACGGGAACAGACGTTCCGACCGAATTGTCGATCGGGGGAGACCTGAAACCGTCAATCGGTCGTGACTAGCATGATGACGAGGGTGTCACGAAACTGTCAGCGGGGTGTGACTCAGGTCTTGATTGCTGGACCACTTGTAATTGTGCGTTCAGAACGGGCCTATTTTGTAAATGAGGCGAACTTAATCGCAGGGAAGCAGACCTTAATCAATTAGCGATTTATGCCATGAGTATGTCGACCAGAACAAAGTGGGTAACTGCCCTATAGCCTAGCAGAGATGTAACATTTGTCTGTCTGAAGTTTAGGTCGCTATGGTCGGGTTTGATATGATCTTCTGTCTTATGTTACCAAGGACTCCCGGGGGCTTAGGAATATCTGTAAGGACAGAGGATGCATTGTATACATATATTATGAAGATTTGGAAAGAGAATGTACACAGATTTATTGAAAGTAAGTTTTATTAGGTCCAGAAACACATAGAATTTGCAACTATATTTCTTAACTGTAATCAATTTGGTCTATCCAGAAGTCATGAAATATAGCACAAAAGTCGGCGGAAGATCTATCTAATAATAATATACTTTATTTGTTGGGACACTGCATAATACTCGCTATGTATGGGAACCAACGCTTACCTTTGCGGCAACTGTGTGAACAGTAGACGTCTCGTCACGTCACTAAGGGTCCCGACCGGGCAGTTTTGGTGAACGAAAAGTACGATATAAAAGACAACAAAACACAAAAGAGACCAAAAATTATTCAACAGTATGCCTTGTGCATATTAATTGGCGCAAACTGTAATTTTTTTCGTTTCCGCAAGCAGCCCGGCCGGGCCCCGGGTAGGAAATGTGACGCAGGCCTTACATAGTTCTTTATCGTTCTCTCCAGGTCAGAGCGGTGCAGGGAACAACTGGGCCAAGGGCCACTACACGGAGGGGGCGGAGCTGGTGGACTCCGTGATGGACGTGGTGCGCAAAGAGTCGGAGAGCTGCGACAGTCTGCAGGGCTTCCAGCTGACCCACTCGCTCGGCGGCGGCACCGGCTCCGGCATGGGCACCCTCCTCATCTCCAAGATCCGCGAGGAGTACCCCGACCGCATCATGAACACATTTTCCGTCGTGCCTTCCCCCAAAGTAAGCCCGGAATTTGAAAATATTCTATTGTTCGAGTTGATCTTTATTTGAATTGTAGCTGTAATGAGATTTGGCTGCCCCATTCCCGTTCGGAAACATTACGCAGTATGTGTGTTACATGTACGTCTGCAACACAGTTGTTTGAACTGGTGTGGCAAATAGTGCACGATCAATCTCGTGTACATGTGGCCTTACGACCCCTATCCCCACCCACAGGTGTCGGACACGGTGGTGGAGCCCTACAACGCGACTCTGTCCGTCCATCAGCTGGTCGAGAACACGGACGAGACCTTCTGTATTGACAACGAGGCTCTGTACGACATCTGTTTCCGCACGTTGAAGCTGACCACGCCCACCTACGGTGACCTGAACCACCTGGTGTCAGCCACAATGAGCGGTGTCACCACCTGTCTGCGCTTCCCCGGACAGGTACGGCACCTGATAGACATGTACTATCTGTACATGTGTGAAAGACGGGGCACTGGAATAACTAAATCGGTTGCAAGTCGCCCCAAAAATGTTTAGATCTTATGATATTAGCCTAAACTTGGTTGAGATAGGTAGGTACTCAATCTAAGCACTGAAACCGTACACGTCTGGTAGCAAGGTGCGTAGCATTTCTTGGGGGTTAATATGAAAACGCTGCAGGATCAACACTAAGATGACATGCAATCTGATGTCTTAATTTTTTAAACATTCTTTCACAATCAGTATTTCCATAATTTTTAGGGAGAGTTTCTCAGCAAATACAGTCGGCTAATAGTCCCCCCCCCATTGACTTTCTCCCCAGCTGAACGCCGACCTGCGTAAGCTGGCCGTGAACATGGTGCCGTTCCCGCGTCTCCACTTCTTCATAACGGGCTTCGCCCCACTCACCTCCCGAGGCAGCCAGCAGTACCGCGCGCTGACCGTGCCCGAGCTCACCCAGCAGATGTTCGACGCCAAGAACATGATGGCGGCCTGCGACCCCCGCCACGGCCGCTACCTCACCGTGGCAACCATGTTCCGGGGACGCATGTCCATGAAGGAGGTAAGATACTGACGCAGGGGCTCCGGAGGGACATTCTCAGCCTTAAAATATTCCGTTCAACATCTCCTATCTCCTTCACACAAAAAATAATAAAGCTTTCGCACGGATACTGCTAAAAGTAAGCGTACTTAAGCGCCAAAACCGATCATCAGCTACATCGGACTTTACTTCCAATCAGCTGGAACAAACTGCTGTCCGAGTTTTTAATCTTGTTGTCTTCTATCTCTCTCACCAGGTTGACGAGCAGATGCTGAACGTACAGAACAAGAATTCCAGCTACTTTGTCGAATGGATCCCCAACAACGTCAAGACCGCCGTGTGCGACATCCCGCCACGAGGGCTCAAGATGGCGGCCACCTTCGTCGGAAACAGCACTGCCATCCAGGTAAGGTTGCCTTTTCAACTGATTGTTGACTGCTACCCACATTGCTATTATGACACGTATTGTGGATCGCGTAGCTATTGTCCCACAGCTAACTGAAGCTTCACTTCTTTCCTACAGGAGCTGTTTAAGCGCATCTCGGAGCAGTTCACAGCCATGTTCCGGCGCAAGGCTTTCCTCCACTGGTACACCGGGGAGGGCATGGACGAGATGGAGTTCACCGAGGCCGAGTCCAACATGAACGACCTGGTGTCCGAGTATCAGCAGTACCAGGTCAGTTGTCCTGCAAGACTCGCACACATTTGCTTCTCCGTTATGTCTTTAGAAAAATACATATCTGTATGATTTTATCTATCCTGTTAATTTTTACAGAATTTTTAAAGAAAAATTTCCTCACCTCGAGTTTTCAGTCGCTCTTCCGTCGATTTCATGCTAATAGTAGGAGGGTCTGCGGTGGAGTTCGGTTCCCAGACTTCATATTAGTTGAGATTGGCCAGAATGAATGTTTATAACCATATAGAATGGACATTTTTGTGGAAAAGTCGATGAAACTGTCGACCTCTGCACGACTGATGTAAACTTCATTATTTCAGGACGCTCCCGTAGAGGATGAGTACGATGAGGATGAAGAGGAGGATCAGGAGGGGGAGGAGGAGTAAACCGCTCCCTCCCCTGCACACCCGCAGTTGTTGTAAAGATAGACATATCTGTTGTGTGTGACGTTGCCACGGTGAAACCGCATCTCTCCCCAGCTCATCTCACAGCTGACGTCACTCCTGCTGACATCGTTTGATTTTATGTTAAACAGAAATGCTTGCATCTTCACATGTTCCCCCGCCTGTCAATGCTGGGGCTGATGGCTCCCTTTAATATCTGTGAGGAGTCGGTTAGCCTGGCGGAATTGTCGTAGTTAGCTCTAGTTTGTTCCATTTATCAGTACACAGCAGCTGCCAATTACGGTCATTTTGAGACACAGGCAACCATGTGATCATGGAAGTATGTTCTCTGAATCACCACCTTTTTTTTTCCTTCCGTCGCCATCGCGTCAACACTGCCCTCTTGCGTTTCAGGATGCAACTGCAGAGGAGGAGGGTGAATTTGACGAAGAAGAGGGAGAAGAAGATATGGAATAAGCCTCCACCACACATACCGACAGCGCAGACGGAGGGTCATCCGCTTCTTTCCCACATTTCTGGTTTTGTTTCCGAACATTTCTATTGGAACCATCTCAAAACGCTTCTCCACATTTGCACAACCACGTGACCAGCCTACCCAGTTCTGTGTCATAAGGCTGTAAAAGGGTCTAAGTGTGTGGAGATATCTAGTTGGATATTAATATACTAATTATGGAGACCGGGATGATGTTCTGGCTCAAGCTGGTGGTGGTCACAGAATGGTTTTAAAAAGTTTTGTTGTTTAAAATTCAATGAGCAAAATTTGAAACAAGATGTGCTACTGGCTTAACTACAAAGCTTGCTGATGGATATGTATGTGTATATTGTGATAATGAAGAGTGGTGACAAAGACTACGTAACAGTCCAAGAAGGAGAGAATGCAAGTTTAAGAAATAAATCAAATGGAGATGCCTCTAAGACTGCTGGTCAAATGGTTTCTCTGAATGTGACGTATTACATGTTTATATTTGCTTGCTGCTTCAAAGATGTACATACATACCGACATTAATAATGAGCACTGTTATATATATTTTGCATAATCAGTAAACATCTTACATCAATGTGTCGCAGGTGTTTGTTATGAATTCTGAAACATACTCTCTACCTTGTTTATGTATCTCTTGTACGGACGTGATAGGGTCTTGACATTCAGATGGTAGATAGCTTGCAGTGTCATGACAAAGTGGGGCAGGTTTCAGCCCCCTAACATTTAATTTCGGAACTACAGGGGCTTTTTTGCAAAGACACTCCAATGAGAATAACTGCAGAAAGGATCGACGGATTGACATAATTTTCGGCATGCAGGTAGCTTGTTTTTCAATCATTCACAAACAATACTAAACCAACAGACTACTGTTTAATTGAATACTCTATCTCAACTAACTATTCACCTTATGTAGAACAAGCTAAAGCCCCAATGAACCCATTACCAACTAATTATGTTTGGGATGATAACTCCAAACTCAATTTTACAGAGGCATTGCAGGATCCTCCGATATCGAAAATCTTTCAAAACTTTACTACTAAGTCATTTTGTGACGTAGACAAAGCAGTAAAAATATTTTCTGATATAATCACACATATAGCTGATAAATGTCTGCTCAAAATTACCCACAACAATAACAAGAAAAGAAAGAAGAAAAGTAAACCATAGTTCAACCATTCATGTGCATCTCTTATACACAAAATAAAAAAAAAATTAGCCGCTCAGTTTTCCAAGTGCCTGTGGAAACTTGATGTTCGTAACGCATACTTCAGCAATCTGAAATTGTACAAGAAGAAAATCAAGACAGAGAAAAGACTCTTTAAAGAAATACAACTAAACAATCTCAGAAAACTTAAGTAAGGAAAATATATTGATGAAGTCCACAGCCCAATGTCAGTATTAGCGACGGAACGCCCGTGGACTTCATCACTACATATTGATGAAGTCCACAGCCCAATGTCAGTATCAGCGACGGAACGCCCGTGGATTTCATCACTACATATTGATGAAGTCCACAGTCAATTGTCAGTATTAGCGACGGAACGCCCGTGGATTTCATCACTACATATTGATGAAGTCCACAGCCCAATGTCAGTATTAGCGACGGAACACACGTGGATTTCATCACTACATATTGATGAAGTCCACAGTCAATTGTCAGTATTAGCGACGGAACGCCCGTGGATTTCATCACTACATATTGATGAAGTCCACAGCCCAATGTCAGTATTAGCGACGGAACGCACGTGGATTTCATCACTACATATTGATGAAGTCCACAGTCAATTATCAGTATTAGCGACGGAACGCCCGTGGACTTCATCACTACATATTGATGAAGTCCACAGCCCAATGTCAGTATTAGCGACGGAATGCCCGTGGATTTCATCACTACATATTGATGGAGTCCACAGCCCAATGTCAGTATTAGCGACGGAATGCCCGTGGATTTCATCACTACATATTGATGAAGTCCACAGCTGTGGAGTTCATCATTATTCTACCGATAAAATCCACGGCTGTGGACTTCATCAATCCACGGTTCTTGGATATACCTCGGATTAAAGATAAATTAGAATATCTGTCAATAGTCAATAAAGCAAAATATTGTCTGTTGCTAATAGTCCACTATCAATGCCAGATGAGGAGTGTATCAAACGCACGGTCTTATACTGCATACTGTGCTATATTGCTATATACACATGTTTTGATTTTGTTATATAAACGTACTGTCATTCTCGTATAGCACTGTTAAGCCACAGTCGCTGCTGTAGGGCGGATATCAATTAGGATTTTATCATCTTTTTATCATCTATAGAAGAAATACAACCAAGATAGTCAGGGATAATCAGAGGAATTCTATTACCAAATTATGAAGTTGATTAAATAAAGTTTGATTTGATCAATCGTTCGCTTGCATAATGAGTTAATGTGTGGCGGCTACGTACAGACAGTTCGGACAGTTCTCGCCAAGTTGTTCTGCACTGGGCGTAGACAGCCAAGTCAGATCTAGAGACCCCCAGCTCCTTGAGTGTGTGCCATGGCAACACGAAATTTTTTTAACTTACTCTATGTTTTGTAAATTGTTGCCAACCAGATTTTTGGAAACGTCACCAAGTTTAGTTGTACCAGCACTGCCTGCATGTCTGCAAAATAGTAAATCTTGGCATTAAAAGTAACGACATATGCTTTACACACTGTTCACTCTATGCATATTCATGTATGTCTGTTAACCTTGCGAATTTATGCCTTTCTGAGTCGGTATGTGCCAAATGTCGTAGTACTCGTACCAGCCCCCAGGTCTCGTGGTTTGCGCTCTCGTGCAGCTGGGTTAAAGTCCTCATCAACAAAAATAAAAAAAATAAAAAAAATAAAGTCCTCCTCATGATCTTTGCAGAATGGGGGGCAACGAAACGGGGGGGGGGGGGGGGGCGTGCACCATAAGCCAACAACACCATCTGGCACCATGGCCACCAACACGATCAACAGGAGCAGGACTTTTATGGTTCCTTTCATCTTTCCCCTACAAGTACATAATTACATGAAAGGATTTAGGTCCTGGAGTGGTGACGCGACAACAATACGTCATATCTACGGTAGTAAAAAAAGAGAAGTAATCTGGCAATGCAGGCATACTTTCTTTGTCAGCTTAGTTTTTTGTTTTTTTTACGGAACTAAAAAAGTCTTAATGATCACATTTACATGGCTGCACATCAAAATATAAAGATAAAACCGCCATCGCACAGAGCCGATCATGATCTACGAACCATAGCCAAACTATGGTTAGAACTTGCCAGTAAGTCGATGAGGTTGCCTACTCGTTTATTTACAGTCGTGTACAGAAAACTAACTATTAATTTTGGCGTATGAAACTCCTTAAAAGTATTTTTTAACAGATCTTAATAGGAGTAAATTGGAGCTAGAATAGAATAGATTCTTCCACATCTGCGTTCGTTGCTGGGGATGGGTTGCAAGCTCGAGCAAGGTCAAGGTAATGATTACGTGCTTGGTATGAGTGTATTACCGTCTCTGTGATCGATCCATCCATTGTTTACATATTGCACTACCTAATTTCTCTATGCACAAAATATTGCAGTCATAACCCATAAAAAATACCTGGTAATTGGTTCAGCCGTCCAATGGTTTTGCGACAGGGTTAATTGACGAGTTTTGTATGTAGTAGTAGTTACCAAACGTTTGCTACCTCCGCGTTGAGCGACAAAATTGCACTCTCATGCGAACTTTGAAACTTTGCCATGACCTGGCATACAAAACAGAGATAGAGTGTCTGATAGGTCGAAATAGTCACTTGTGATCAACGTCCTACTGGCTATGCGTAGACAAGGTCCGACTAATCTTAGGAATGGTATTCTTCAAGCAGAGGTAAGGATCTTGCTCATTCACGGTGTTATGCGTCAGAATTTTTTGCAATTTTTTATACTATTTTCAGGTACCGCACCTCCTATTGTTAACTATGAAATGATTAATGCTAGAAGACAAGGATGCAATGCGTGCTGAAGTGACAGAAATTTTATAATTGCCTGATACGAAAAGTATTTTCCAGATAGGAGTATTGCTATGGTTTCCAACTCTCGTAACCGTAATCTCTTTAGACACATTGAAGGTATTATGTTACAATTTAAAGACCATTTATCCGTGGACAAAATAAAGCACTTACCAACAAGCTTTCGATCAGTTCTCTGTTCCTTCTCAAGTTGAAACGACATAGAGCCTAAGTCACACATCCGGAACGGAAGTGTGACGTCAGCAAAGGGTCAAAGGTGCATTAAAGGTATATTTACTGTAATAAAGCACATTTGTAAAGAACCGATGGCGAGACATTTCGTGTGCTGTATCCACGTCAATGTCAGAAAAGAGGATGTTTCGGGGCCTCGTTTTCGTCTGCCTCATTCGCTGTCTTAATCAAAGCTAGACATGCAAAAAAAACGCGAGAGATGAAAAATAGCTGAAACATACATGATTTTTCAGGACCAGGTCCCCTTTAATGTCTAGGCTGCATTGAAAGAAAATTGGCAAAGGCAGCACGAACATCACTGTTGTTACTTCTGTACAAGCCGTACTGGTAACTGGCATGCCGGGTCGCCTTATTCTTCACCATAAGTGTGCTGTGTTCTTTACAACCAGCTAGATTTGAGGTTAGACCAATACAGTAACCTGAAAAAGAACCGACACACTAAATAAACACAACATGCGTGTCAAGTGGCCAAAGTCAAACTCTTACCTCAGGAGCCACAGAAGTTACGCAATTTGGCAGAGTGCCAGAGTGGAAGACTGTGTCATGGCTACGAACAAATGACTATGTAGTGCAGAGGTCATAGTGGAGATGCGCAGTAGTAGACACAATGGAAATACACTTATAGTGCTGATATACAAATTTTTTTAGGATCACGTTCCCATTAGTGTCTGATGAGCCAAAGATAATAGCTGTATTAAAAAAAATATACCAGTGATAAAAATAGTGGCAAGAACATTCCTGTTGTTACATATGTACAAGCATACCACACGCATCACCACCTACTAGTCGCGATAAAAAAGTGTGTTGAGTTCTTTCTACGCAGATAGATTTTTGACGTTAGGGGCAAGACAAATACACCTCTAAAGAACTGATAGACTGAATAAACACAACATGCATGCCATGTGGCCAAAGTCAAACTCAGGAGCCACGGAAATTGCGCAATTTGGCTGAGTGTCCCATGGCTACAAAGAAACGGCTGAGTATGCAAAACTCTATGCCTGCATCATGGCAACTCTTAGTGATTAGGTCACCACACATTATTTACACACTCCAATGATATGTATTTCGTTTAACCGTGCAAAGCTATGCCTTTCTTAGTAGGTAATGTAATTCTCACTGGGCTAAAAGCTATCGGATGTAGCCATATATGAACAGGGATATGTATGCATTTGTGACAAATGCTAGCGGATGCTAACGGATTCGAGTGGGATCTGTAAAATATCCGGAATTTGTTTTTTTGGGATCCGGAATGAAAAGACTCAAACATATCCCAAAATGGGATTTTCCACGGATGCTAAGCAGCATCTTAAAGAATTGTTTTTTATTTATTCACATATATTTTGCGAGTATGAGGCGGAAAGCACAAATTGCTTATATTAAGCCTTCTACTCAAGAAACATACGCATAAAACAAGAATAGTAAACGACATTACATACATAAGTACAAAATGGATAACAGAAAAGTAAATTTAAACAAGACAAGTTGGTGCTGAATCAATTAGGAGAACCTGCCTGTACAATGGATATAGGTAATGACAAGATCAAAAATGTTACAGTTCTGTTGATGTGAGAGAGATGTTGATCCTGATAACAGTAAAGTACATAAAGTAGTGTCGTTGAGGTGCTTTAGGTCTACTATAATATTTGAGACAGCCGATAACAAAGAACTTCTTTGGCTAGCATAGAGTGTGCAGTGTAGTAGATAATGTTCGGTTGTTTCACACTGATAGCCGCATTTACATGTAGGATAATCAATACAATGGTGTTGAAATAGATGGTAGTTTAACTGACTGAAGTTTAGACGGAGCCTTGTAAGATGAACTGCGGAACGACCTTGGCCATAAGAGAAATGGGAGTATTTTGTCGGCTTGTTGAATAGTGAGTCCAGCTCTTTTTTGAAAGTGTTGATCGAAAGGACGGCTTTAGCATTCGTATCCAGTTCATTCCACAAGTGAACAGTTGACGGTAGGAAGGATCTTTTATACTTTTCAGTTTTACAGGCAATGGAAGTAAGGTTTTGGTTTGCGCGAAGGTTGTAAGGGACCGTATCACAGATACGTGGAGGGATAATATTATGTAAGTACAGTGGTGCGAGACCATTCATAATTTTCCAAAACTGAATCAACTGGTGCTTTTTCCTTCTGTCCGCTAGTGTGTCCAATGCAACATCGGCTAACAAGCTCTCATGTTTAGTGCCTCTCATGGCTCCGGTACAAACTCGTGTCGCGGCCATCTGGACAGACTCAAGAAGATCACAATCTTTGCCGAGAAGGCCACACCAAACAATGTCAGCATATTCAAGTAATGGACGAATCATAGTGACATACAGAGTTTCTAATGTTCCCCTAGGAACAAAATATGATATCCTCTTCAGAAGATTGATTCGCTTCATTGCCTTGGTAATCAATGTAGACACGTGATATGACCAGGACAAGTCACGTTTCAAGTTTAAGCCCAAATGCTTGTGAGAGTCAACTTCCTGAAGCACAACTCCTTTAAACACTAATGGTGGGTGATAGACTTTGATCCTTTTCATGGAGAATGTCATCAGTTCAGTTTTAAGGGGATTAAAAGTTACCAGCCACTGGTCCGACCATTCACCCACCATTCTAAGATCATGGTTCAATCTATTTGCTGAGACGAGCGGATCCAAAACTACTTCCACAAGAGACGTGTCATCAGCAAAAAGATTGGCATCAGTTTGCAAGTTGTCCACTAGATCGTTAATAAAAACTAGGAAAAGGAGTGGGCCCAAAAGCGACCCCTGTGGGACACCTGCGTCAATCGGTAGCCAGTCGGAACATGCCCCGTTAATGACAACTCTCTGCTTCCGATTTGTGAGATAAGATTGTATCCATTGAAGAAGTGAACCAGATATCCCTAGTTGGCTTAATTTGAAAAGGAGACCATCGTGCCATACCTTATCAAAAGCTTTTGATATGTCCAAGAAAACGGTGCGTACTTCAAAACCTTGGTCTACTGCTTTGTGCAGCTTATGAACAAGGTGTGTCAATGAATTAACTGTTGAGTCTCCGGGGGTGAATCCAGAATTTCGATCGGTTAGCAGGTTGTTGCCATGTAAGTACGCAGATAATGGGGCATAAACTATCCGTTCAAACACTTTGGACACACAGCACAGGAGTGAAATAGGCCTATAGTTTTCTTTGGCCTGCTTATCACCTTTTTTATACACAGGGACAACATTTGAAAATTTCCAAATTGACGGAAAACAGCCGTATTCTAATGAAACGTTAAACAAATGCGACAGTGGTTGTGCTATTGAAGGTGCTATACACTTCAGAAGCCTATTACTTAGTCCATCAGGCCCTGTGGCCTTGTTTATATTGAGGTTTGACAGTACACTGTAGACATTTGCGGGGCAACAATTAATTGAATTGAGAGCTAGTTCTGTTCTGGGTACAGAGTTTGGGAAAGAGGCGCCATCGGTATTCATTTAAAGAATATTTCCGTATTTTTGGAATATCCAGATCCTAAAGAATTCCAATGTAGGATTTTCTACGAATGCTAATAGTTTTTGTAGGGATATTGCTGTATAATTTCAGTTCTCCGGATGCTAATGAATCCCAATATAGGATTTTCTGCGAATGCTAGATCGTCTTTCAATGAATATTGCCGTATATTTGAATTAATCGTATCCTAAAGAATTCCAACATGGCATTTTCCACCGATATATACTCATTTTTAGAATATCTATTCGCATATTGAGAATAATTAGATCCTAAAGAATTCAAAACGGGATTTTCTGCTAATACAAGATCGCTAGCGCTTTATTGAATTTCCGTACATTTGACGAATTGCAATATCATGTGTGTCAAAATAATACCATTCACGTGTATAAAGATGCAACAAGATGTTATCTGATTAAGTTAGGGGAAAGTTGAATCCTTTAATCGCCATTATCACATGACGTCTTATACTTCCAAATAGATAATAGGAACAAATATGAATACAATTTAATTCATATATATATAAATCTGACATAGGAGTCTGTGGTTAATCTTGCTTCTATGAGTATCTGTTTCCTTTACAAATCAAAGTCTTCGCGATGCGAGCTACACATGCAAAAAAAACGCGAGGGATGAAAAATAGCTGAAACATACATGATTTTTCAGGACCAGGTCCCCTTTAATGTCTAGGCTGCATTGAAAGAAAATTGGCAAAGGCAGCACGAACATCACTGTTGTTACTTCTGCACAAGCCGTACTGGTAACTGGCATGCCGGGTCGCCTTATCCTTCACCATAAGTGTGCTGTGTTCTTTACAACCAGCTAGATTTGAGGTTAGACCAATACAGTAACCTGAAAAAGAACCGACACACTAAATAAACACAACATGCGTGTCAAGTGGCCAAAGTCAAACTCTTACCTCAGGCGCCACAGAAGTTACGCAATTTGGCAGAGTGCCAGAGTGGAAGACTGTGCCATGGCTACGAACAAATGGCTATGTAGTGCAGAGGTCATAGTAAAGATGCGCAGTAGTAGACACAATGGAAATACACTTATAGTGCTGATATACACATTTTTTTGGATCACGTCCCCGTTAGTGTCTGATGAGCCAAAGATACTAGCTGTATTAAAAAAATTAACCAGTGATAAAAATAGTGGCAAGAACATTCCTGTTGTTACATATGTACAAGCATACCACACGCATCACCACCTACTAGTCGCGATAAAAAAGTGTGTTGAGTTCTTTCTACGCAGATAGATTTTTGACGTTTGGGGCAAGACAAATAAACCTCTAAAGAACTGATAGACTGAATAAACACAACATGCATGCCATGTGGCCAAAGTCAAACTCAGGAGCCACGGAAATTGCGCAATTCGGCTGAGTGTCCCATGGCTACAAAGAAACGGCTGAGTATGCAAAACTCTATGCCTGCATCATGGCAACTCTTAGTGATTAGGTCACCACACATTCTTTACACACTCCAATGATATGTATTTCGTTTAACCGTGCAAAGGTATGTCTTTCTCAGTAGGTAATATAATTCTAGTCCACCTTCCACAAGCGCAGGCGTCCCTTGTACATGTTTAGGGAAAGAGCTGATTGTTGAAAACCCCATATGTTGTTTTCGACGTTTTTGACTCCAGTTTCATTGCCGTCCTCTTGACGCGCGCCTCCCTCAGAGGGGTCGGTCATACAAGTGAACATTTATTTTCTGTATCATATTGTTAGCCAACATTAACCGCTACAGTATTCATTGTCACAAAGAGACACCGAGATCATCTATGTTCACCATGCATAGCAAGCACTTTTTATTCGGCTAAACATCGGCACCTCTAAACTCCTTTCATCCCGAAATCAAGGTTTATTTATTGTTTATTAACTCTAGTATGTGTTCCTGACACATACATCATATGGCTCATTCACATACAATTTCTTGAACAACTTTAAGCTCTTTTAGAATTTGTTGTCAAAATCTCCTCGAATGTTTAGACCAATGCTTTGTGCTGTAACGGGGTGCTCAGTTAACAAATGAGCTAAATTGTGGAATGAGTCATTCAGAATGAGATCTGGGCGGATTTCTACTTGATCGTTAGCAACTACAAGTGCGCTAGCGTTCATTTAGTAAATCACAGAGTGTGGCTGCAAGCAGAAGATCTCTCAGGTAAGTAGCACTGGTGATGTCTCACCATCCAGCACCAGTAGTCCCAGATAACACAGCAATCTAAATAGGGTAGAGAGGAAATTGATGTCAATAAACAAATTTGGTAAAAGTTGTGTCGTCTTTTTTTCAAAATAATACATACTTTAGAGAAAACTTTATTTGAAGATCCGAATCCAAAAGTTAACTGCGAGCAAACAATGGATATAGAATACTGCCGCACTTATCAAAATGTCTGAAATAGATGTCTTAAAGACCCTTTTACAAAAGTGGAACTTCGGCTTTGGATCGCCAGAGGGTCGCCCGACTGTGAAGTGACAGTCGAACTATGGTGAAATATTCACCCATAACTCACTGAAAGGGCCCGGATCAGTGATTTGCGAAGTTCAGTCAACCTTTGAATTCCCGCAATGTTAAAAAGAAAAACGGATGTATTACTGCCGAAAATGTTTATGAATTTAGATCTCCAAGATTCTTCAATATGTCGATTTCCTGCTGTTTGACAGGGATAAATAATATCAAAAAAATTATCCGTAGTACCTACTGCTGCGTGTGCTGTTTTCACGTCAATGTCAGATAAGAGGACGTTGCGGGGCTCCGTTTTCATATGCCTCATTCACTGTCTTGATCGAAGCAACATCTGCAAAAACACGAAAGAAAAATGGCTGATATACACATTGTTTATCACGTTCCCCATGATGTCAGAACCTATTCAAAGAAAATTGACGATTGATGGCAAAGGTGACACGAACATCCCTGTTGTTGCTTATGTAAACCCTGCTCTTCGCGATAAGTGTGTTGTTTTCTTTACATGCAGCTAGATTTTTCAACGCATGAAGATAGCCCAATACACCTCCAAAGAATCGATAGACTGAATAAACACAAAGTTCCTACCAAGTGGCCAAAGTCAGGCTCATACCTCAGGATCCACAGAAATTAGGCAATTTTGCAGAGCGGCTGTCATTGCTACAAAAAAAGCTATTTATGCAAAACTCTAAGTCTGCATCATCGCAAATCTTGATAATAAAGATATAGCACTCCAAGTACATGTGTGTCCTTCAACCGTGCAGATTTATGCCTTTGTTAGTAGGTAATATTTCTAGGATGTCCTCATCATGATCTTTGCAGAATGGGGGACAGTCACCTATTGAAAGAAAATTGACAGTTGATGGCAAAGGTGGCGTAAACATCCCTGTTGTTGCTGATGTAAACCCCGCTCTTCGCAATAAGTGTGTTGTGTTCTTTACATGCAGCTAGATTTTTCAACGTATGAGGCAAGACCAATACACTAGCCTCCAAAGAACCGATAGACTTAATACATAAAATGTGCATGTCAACATTAATTTAGTGGCCAAAGTCAGGCTCATACCTCAGGAGCCACAGAAATTGCGCAATTTGGTTGAGTGCCAGAGTGGCAGACCACTGTAACATGGCTATGAACAAATTGATATCTAGTGCAGACGCCAGAGTTGAGTTTTCCAATAGAGGACACACAATGGGAATACAGTTGTAGTGCCACCTAAAATTCTGGACAATCCTATATTTTATTCCACGAACATTTTGGCCCAATCTTGAGACATTTGTGTTTATAACTTAAAGGTACTAATAGAGTCTAAGCTTTGCTGTTTCGGTCAGAACTTGCTCAGTACAGAACGAACGGTTTTATGTAATAGTTGGCGTAAGGACAGATTTCGTTGTTACGTCATACGGATGGTCATATCAGGAGAAATCGGGTCAAAGGTTGTTTGTTATAGAGCGATTTTTTCTAGAAGATTCAGTCAGTCAACATCTTGTTTTTTGTTCATACATGTCAGATAACATGCAAGCTTTATAGACACGCCAAAAAAGTACAGTTACTTTTGTATGGTTAACAATAAAAAAAAGGAAGAATACAGAATACATCTTGTAAGTCTACTAATTAAACAATATAGGATAATACGATTCTACTAATTAAACCATGTAGGACAATAAGAAAAACCTCCATGCAATCAGGTGGGGCTTAACTTAAGTATACCCACTGCGTACTCTATGTATAATCCCTTTAACCGCGCGAAACATCTATAAAATATATTTTTTTCAGTTAGCAATATTCATAATCTGTCATATGCCATAGTGGTAGTACCTGCTGCCAGGTCTCGTGGTTTGCGCTCTCGTGCAGCTCGGTTAAAGTCCTCATCAACTTCACACACGCATTCTGGGGGACATTGACATTTAGGGTAGCCGACAACATCATCAGGCACCATCATCACCAACACGATCAACAGGAGCAGGACGTTCATGGTTCCTTTCATCTTTCACCTACAAGTACATTCATGGAATGTGTTAGGTCCAGGAGTGCTGACACGATGCTGATACATCATAACTACGGTAGAAATAAATAAAATACTCAAGCAAAATACATACTTTTACTCAGTCATTTTTTTTTGTTTCACGAAACTAAAAAAAAGCTTAATTCAAAGAGCACATTTGCATATCTGCACAACAAAAAGACCGTCGTCGTACAGAAGCGACTATGGCTTTTTCAACCATCGGCGATCGCCAAAGTATGGTTGGAATTAGGCCTACATGTGGTTGCGTACTAGTCTTAGTGTCGTCTACAGCAGGCGATTATGAAATTTACCAACCAAAGTCGGAAAGTTTATCTCATATCCTCCTTATATGCAACCTGACAAGGAAACCAGAGAGCTAAATATATGGATCTGGAGTGAAATAGAACTATATATGGATTCAAATTAGAACAGAGCTAGAATATATGCATTCGGGGCTACTTGTAACGCCGCGCCGTCCTTTGTAGGGGACGGGCTGCGAGCAAATTCATGGAAGTTCAGACTGTGCTCTATCTGCGTGCTTCACAGTCTTTGTGATCCAACCTTTTATTATATTTACATAAAACACAACCCAACGTTTTTATGCACAAAATATCTAACTATCTAAATCGTAAAACCTACCTGGGAAATCGGTTCAGCCGACCAATGTTTCTGTGAAAGGGTTAAGTGACGATTTTGTTTGTGTTACAAAGCGTCGAAGCTGTCTAAGCCTGCTACCTCAGCGTTGTACGACAAAAGTGTTCACCAATGCGAACTTTGAAACTTTGCCATGACTTTGCATGCAAAAGAGAGATAGAGGGTCTGATAGGTCGAAATAGTCACGTGGGATCAACGTCGACGTAGACCAGTCCGGCTTAACTTGGTGATATATGATATATTACAAATAACATTATCCAGTAATCTCAATAAATAAATAAATAAATAAATCCAAGCAGATGGCGGGGTTCTGTCCATTCAATGTGTTACACGCGCGCGCGCGCTCATGTGTGTGTGTATTTGTGTGTGTGTATCTGTGTTAGTGTGTGTATGTGTATGTGTGTTTGCGTTAGTGTGTGTATTTGTGTGTATATATATCTGTGTATGTTTGTGTATGTGTGTATGTGAGTGTAAGTGTATTTATATGTATATGCGTATGTAGATATCCTAGCGCACATAATAAAATGCTTATCGTGAAATAAATAGATGATTTGTATAGTAAATAACTGGGGTTCCACTGCGTTCCATGATGGGCCCTTCAAACTTGTCACATATGTAACTGAGAAAGCGCGTCTCCCACAGATAGGTTGGTCAAATAATTATAAGTGAACAAGTCTTTTTTGTATTACAGTGCTACCCTGCATTAACTGCTATGGCATTTATTGACAGAAAAGACACATTGAGTTCATCTACATGCATGCCTACCACGCATAGCTTTTTATTCAGCTTTATACCGACCCCATTAAACTCCTTTCATGCATTTCGAAATCAAGCCACAGTGCACAGAGTGTTGCCTATATTAGGTGTGACTTGGAAATTAAACATAAAGTTGGTCTAGCAAAACTGTGTATCATTGTCACAGTCACAGTTTTCATGTTTAACTACTAGTGGTACCGCTGACTCCGGACCAGTTTAGCGCTAGTTGCTGCTGTATCTCGTGAAATTGACTGGGACATTTTGTTTCAAGCACTAAAATCAACATAGCTACATGCAAGAAAGATTTTATGGCTCATATAGATACACTTTCTTGAACTTTCCTTTTGAATTTTTGGTCTAAATCTCGTCCAATGTTGAGAGCACCTGGGCACTGATTCGTGCTGTAACATAGTGCTCAGTTAAATTTGAGTTAAATTTTGGGAGGGGTCACTCAGAATAAGATTTGAGCTACAACTACACGAGCGTTCAAGGTGTAAATCATAGATTGTGGCTGCATCGCAAGCAGACGATCTCTCAAGTAAGTATCAGTGGCGATGTCTCACCATCCGGTAACTGTACTCACAGCTAACGCAGTAATCTAAGAAAGAAACAGTGATGAAATTGATGTCGACGAAAATCCAAATTCCAAAGTTGATTGCAAACAAACAATTGATATGAAATACTGCAGCAGATAGGCAAAATGTCTAAAATATCAAACCCTGTCATACTGTTGGCGACACTACGGCTTTGAATTGCAACAGGGTCGTCGGACTTTAAAGACGGCAGTCTAACTATAGCGGACTTTTCACCTACAAATCACACGACGGACTCAGTGACTTGTGAACCTCAGTAAACCTTTAAATTTCCACAATATTAAAGAAAACGACGGACGTATTGCTGCGAAAATGTTTATGAATTTAGAGCACCAAGATTCTTCAACATGGCGATTTCCTGCTGTTTGACAGAGATAATTACTATTGGATAAATTCTCGGCAGTACCTACTGCTGCGTGCGCTGTATCCACGTCAATGTCAGATAAGAGGACGGTGAAGGGTTCCGTTTTCATGTGCCTCATTCACTGTCTTGATCGAAGCAACATCTGCAAAAACACGAAAAAAATGGCTTATATACACATTATTTAGCACGCTCCCAATGATGTTAGAACCTATTCAAAGAAAATTGACGACTGATGGCAAAGGTGGCGTAAACATCCATGTTGTTGCTTATGTAAACCCTGCTCTTCGTGATAAGTGTGTTGTGAACTTTTCATGCAGCTAGATTTTTTAACGCATGAGGCTAAATCAATACACCTCCAAAGAACCGATAGACTGAATAAACACATCATTCCTGCCAAGTGGTCGAAGTCAAACTCATACCTCAGGATCCACAGAAATTGTGCAATTTGGCTGAGTGCCAGAGTGGCAGACCACTGTAACATGGCTATGAACAAATTGATATCTAGTGCAGACGCCAGAGTTGAGTTGCGCAATAGAGGACACACAATGGGAATACAGTTGTGGTGCCACCTTAAACCCTGGACAATCCTATATTTTTTCCACGAGCATTTTGGCTCAATCTTAGGAAGTTTGGGATTATAAGGAACTAATAGAGTCTCAGCTTTGCTGTATTGTCAGAACTTGCTCAGTCCAGAACGGTTTAGTTCACGTAAGGACAGATTTCGCTGTTACGTCATACGAATAATCATATGAGGAGAAAACTGGACATAGGTGTTTTCATAGCGCGAACTTTTCCCGAAGATTCAGCCGGTCAACATCCTGTTTTTTTTTAGATTTTTATACAGATAACATGCAAGGTTTATTGACACGACAAAAAAATACAGTTACTTTTGTATCGTCAACTATAAACTGCAACAAAAAAGATAAAGAATACATCTTGTAACTCTACTTTTTTAATAATATAGGATGATAAGATTCTACCAATTAAACCATTTAGATAATAAGAAAAAACCTCCTTACAATTCTACTAATTAAACAATTTAGATAATAAGAAAAAACCTCCATACAATTCAGGTGGGGCTAAACTTATGTGTACCCACTGTGTACCCCATGTATATGCACGAAACATAGGTAAATGATTTTTTTTCAGTCAGCAATATTCATAGTCTGTCATATACCACAGTGGTAGTACCTGATGCCAGGTCTCGTGGTTTGCGCTCTCGTGCAGCTCGGTTAAAGTCCTCATCAACTTCACACATGCATCTTGGTGGGCAAGGACACAAGGCATAGCCAACAACATCATCAGGCACCATGGCCACCAACACGATCAACAGGAGCAGGAGTTTCATGGTTCCTTTCATGTTTCACCTACGAGTACATTTTATGGAAGGGTTTAGTCCTGGAGTGCTGACGCGATATCAATACGTCATAATACCCCCTCACATTAGGCGAAAATCGATCGGACGACGAGTATGCGGGCTTTAAATTACGAGGAGGCATGACCCTGCTGCCGACGAAGAAATGGCAGGGTCATGTTCCGTCAGGGTCATGCCTCCTCGTAATTTAAAGCTCGCAGACTCGTCGTCCGATCGATTTTCGCCTAATTTGAGGGGTGTATTACTACGATAGAGAAAGTACATCAGCAGTAGCCAAGTGGGCAGTAGCCATGCTTTTACTTAGTGCCAACTTAGTTATGTTTTTCATCAATATAATCCTTGTGAAATCTTGACATCATGGTCCAAAAAAAGGCTTCGATCATCACAAATACGAAGAAACGAAACAAAAGCATATTAGTCTTAGTCGTCTGCAGCAGGCGATGATTACTTTTAGCAACCAAAGTCGGAATTTCTAAGCCATATCCTCCTTATATGGAACCAGACAAGTGACGTAGAGCTAGAAGAAAAGATACACACCTAGTCTAAAGATGGCCAAAAATCGTTACTCAATTTGAAATAGTCCATAAAGGCCTATAAACATATTTACATATTTAATGCAATTTCTACCAAATTTCAGGTTATTATCTTGTAACATCAGAACACAGGGGCTCTGTACGAAAATAAACGTTAATGAGATGATTTTAATCCTTGTGTATTGAAAAAAAAACTATCAAGTTGAATGTCTCTGTCTTGGATGTAACAAGAAAGCTTTTTAAAAAAACTGGCTGGTGCGTATTTTGGAGATATTTTGAAACCGAGGGCTGGGCAGAGAATAAATCATGTGTTTGCCGTTACGAATTATTGTTGGTAACTTAAATGTTTCATGTCGATTGAGTTTTTTTAGGCATGCCTGACTTATATATATATATAACTGAACTTTTTTCCTACCAGCTTGGCCCGGAGTACCTGTCCGAATATCCACGTAATTTAATGTATTTTCTAATATTCTATGATTTCGTTAGGTGGCATTACTCAACATTACCTTTGTTATATCCTTTGCTTGTCTTTGATTGTTACAATGTTCTTTTGTACTCTCAGTTTGTATTTGATGACGGCACGAAAACAAGCGTGTTGAGCTTGAGTGTGTCGCCATCATGTTATGTATTTATCTGTTGGAATGAAGAAAACTGCTGTTCCAAAATTTGTCACGCATGCATGACATTTTCAACAATAGGATGGTTTCTATTGTAATTCTGACACGTGTTACATATACTAGTATCACCCGTGTAATGCACTCTTACTCTCTTACGGCAGCATCAACAAGGTAAACAGAGTTATCCCTCAGTGGGAGTCTAGGTCAGTTTTATCTGACTTGCTCTGCATGAGTAGGGGTAAGTCTTGTTTTATAAGTGTTTGGCCCATATTTAATAACAACAGGTAAAACGCTCTGACCTTCAATGACCAACACAATAAATAAAAACGTCTGCACGTAAAAAAAATATATAACTTTGATCATTAGTTCCTTTTGCTTGCCGGGAATAAACATATATTGAATTAAATGAGCTCCATATAGCCCGTATTATATATGTCTATCACTACCTAAAGCTCGAAACTATGTTATCTATTAGACATGGATATTATATTTTATGTCATAAAAGATTATCATATATTTTTCTGTTTGTAATGACCAAAATGAAACACAAATTAAGCATAATCATAAATATACTATTACTTGTACTAACATATGATATTGTAGATTAGTAAAGAAGTGTTCAAAGTAAGCTTTATATGATACACTGATTGCGCACCTGTTAATCTGATTGAAACTCAAAAGTTTTCTAGGATGTCGGCACAAAGTCTAATACTCGGCTAATGAACCTAAAAATTGATATCTTTAACTAGTTGTGAAACCTCCTATATTCTTGACATTCATAGCGCCATTTTTTTAACAAGCCATACGGTTCGCCATATCACTGATGTAGATTTCTTTGCCACTGGCCAATAGGACTTGAGATCTCTGCTGTACATGTCTTTGATGGGGACAAATTGACAAGCAAAGTTACACATACAGATGCCGTACAGTGTTGCACATATGTCGAGATTTCTACTATGTTAATACATCGCACAGCTCAAGCAAATATTAAAGAACTGATTAGAAATATATTATCAAATTATATACAAGTAAGCTTTGACCTAAAACCACAATAAATGCACACTCAAAACTGTTAGGAAGCTTACTTTCAGACATCAGTTTAGGACACTTGTAATACGTGTAACGAGATAGCAAAAATGAGAAACTTCTATTGTAACTTTGCACATGCACTTAAAACAAACATATTCAGAATTTCATATCAGCATATTCAGCTAAAAGACAGATAACACATAATAGGGTGAATATTACTCACACTACTTAATCTTATAAAGTTTTATCTCTTGTCTTGGATCCTAAAAAGAAAATGTAATGTTTAGATATCCCTCATGTCCTGTACTCACATTTCCAGTAAAATAATTCCTTCTTAATTCTAATCTGAATTTTTAGCTGTCTAATGTGGATTTCTATGCAGCTGAATTATCATACTGGTCACATTTGTGGGGTGTTTCATCGTTATGGCTTCTGCTTGGATAAGTCAGACTTTTGAGTTGTCCTGTACCCACAATCCCCACACGTGAAGGTTTCTCATCGCTGTGTTTTGCTAGATGTCTGTCAAATGAGGTTTTCCATGCAGCAGAAAAATCACACTGGTCACAATTGTAGGGTTTTTCACCAGAATGTTTTCTCAAATGTTTTGATAAGTTACCCTTTTGAGCTGTTCTATACCCACATTCCCCACACATGTAGGGTTTGTCGCCGGTGTGAATTGCTGAATGGATATCCAAATATTGTTTCCGTGCAGCAGAATAATCACACTGGTCACACTTGTAGGGTTTTTCACCGGTATGGGTTCTCATATGTTTGGATAGGTCAGCCTTTTGAATTGTCCTTTGCCCGCATTTCCCACAATAAATGGTTTGTCACCAGTGTGTTTTGCTATATGTAAGTCCAATGAGGATTTCGTTGCAGCAGAATAATCACAATGGTGACACTTGTAGGGTTTTTCACCTGTATGGCTTCTCATATGTATGGACATGTCACTCTTTAAAGCTGTCCTGTAACCGCATCCCCCACACATAAAGGGTTTGTCACCGGTGTGTTTTGCTAGATGTCTGTCAAATGAGGATTTCCGTGCTGCAGAATAATCACACTGGTCACACTTGTAGGGTTTTTCACCGGTATGAGTTCTTAAATGTCGGAATAAGTGGGCATTCTGGGATGTCCTGTAACCACAATCCTCACACAGATAAGGTTTTTCATCAGTATGTGCTTCTTGTTTCAATGTGTTTTTGCTTGCTGTCTTCTCTTCTCCGCCATTGCCTGCATCTTTGGCACATGAAACTCCTTCAGGAGACCCATCACGATCACCGAGCTTGAAGGGAACATCAATGGAAGACCCAAATCCTGCCACAGCCATGCCTAAACCTAATGGACACAAATTTGAACGGGGGATAAGTATGACAAATAAGCTTAACGTTTTCTGTTAAATCTTAACACTATGGCTATTGACACACTGAGTGTGCTCATAGCCAAACAGGCTATTGACCCACCGAGATGCCAACCAGCCAATCAGAACTTGTAACATGACTTTCCCAACATTATTTTACACAAGCAACAGTTGATTAGACATTGTTCGAGGGATTAGACATTGGAATCTTTGAATCTTCGAATGAACAGACGTATTCATGTTATGCCCTACATTTGAATACCTGTAAATGCCGACTGTTATCGTCTATGTTGGCCGTAGCGTAGTGGGGAGAGCGTTGACCTACGAACCTTTGTTGCCAGTTCCGACTCGAGTCCGAGCTGGAATTTTTTTTTCAATTGTCCTTTTACCTTTTAAAAAAATCCATTTGATATAAGAATATTTTCGTCTTGCGACCAGAACCAGCAAAACCCACCTTTGAATCTTTTTGATCTGCATTTTCAAGAGTGCATGTTTAGGTCCTTTTTTTTTTTTTCAGCCGCAGATCGGCAGAATCCACCCGCTACGTTCTTATTTTGTACACTTATTTTTTTTTTTCTAAACTGGACCAGGGACCCTTGAAATAATCACTTGTGGGTTTTTCTAACCATATTTTTTCTAACCGGATTTCCCCACCGCTATGTCATCCAAACAGCCTAGCGGTTACGCGGTACTCGTATAATATATAAACATATCGGTCGATCTCGCTATGACGCTACAAAGTTCTTTCACATTAAAAATGATGGAAGTAAAACAACAACTATAACTTCGCTTTACATGTGATATAAGTTTTGAAGCCGCAAATTCTCCCAAACGGCAGGAATTCGTCGGTAAACACAGCTGAAAACGTGTTCCAAAATCGAGCCAACATGATCACATGCAGTGTTTGCACGGCACTACATATTGTTAGCTCATTTGCATACTTGTGACTGGCTACTTGCGGACTTTACCGTAAACGCGTGAAAAAGTTCGCACTGAGTGTGCCAATAGCCTGTTTAGGCTATCGACACACTGAGTGTGGTAATAGCCTGTTTAGGCTAATGACACACTGGGTGTGTCAATAGCCTCGCTCAAATCTTAAAATCAAGCAGTGAACATTTCATCAAACAACTGTCAAATGCAAAACTCAATTTCCATCCTAACATTAAAATCTGCCCAGTTATTCCTACAGCCCCCACCCCTTTACAACTTTGCCATGAGTTCATTCCTGAATTCCACAAACCTCGTCCTCACTAGTCTGTGTAACGCAAACTCCGCTATCCGGAGCTTGTAGACTCCTCACCCCGCAATGTAGGACGGACATATGAAGCGTGATTTAAATCAGGCTACGTACTCACGTGTATCACCTGAATATTCGTTCCCCTTCCCCTTCGATTCTTTTTGTTATATTAAACGATGGTGCTAACCTACTTAAGTAGAACTGCCCTTTGTTTTGTCTCGAAGGACCTGGTGTGTGATTTCGCCCCCCTCCCACATATATTTCGTAACCTAAAATACCGGCATATCGTACTAATGCGGCCCATATATCACACAGAAATGCCGTATACATTCGTAATATAATGGTTCATTATAAGATTTCTTTTTTTGTAAATTACACGTTCTTACCTGCTTCCAGTGCTGATTGTTGCCTCCAGACAATCTTTCGATCCTGCAAGCGTTCGTCTGAAGCAGCAAGGTTAACGATCTGAGGGTTAAAGGTCAAGTTGAGCTCCTCATTATCCATTTACTGTGTTGAAACCGCCGCCACTCCTCTTCTTATGTTGTTCGGTTTTCTTTCTTTCCTTTTTAAACAAATGTAGAAGGATTGCCATTCTTGTTATTGGGGATTTATAGTGTATCGTCTGATCATATGTACATCGCCAAAATAAAATTGATAATAGAATATCTGACCCTTTATGGCCAAGACCGCCAATAAATCAAATGTTTCACACATAAAAAAAGACAATCTATTGCGGTTTCTGTGGTTTTAATAACCTCTTTTGCCTGAAAAAAAGCATACATTGAATTTACTAATCTACATTTACAATGCTATCTATGTCTGTTATAATAAACATTTCAGTCAAATTCACAGAAATTGTTCATGTTAGAAAAGCATCATTATATGTTTCCAATGTGTCCAATATGGATTCAACATAATCATCAATATACTCTCATATATACCAATACATGTAGAGGCTACTAAATAACTATTTAATTAGGCTTCACAGTGTTTCAATCATTATATGTTACACTGATTGTACGCATGTTATTTCTGACTGAAGCTTAAATTTTCTAGGATGTCGGTACAAAGTTAGCTGCTCGACTAGCTTACCTGAAGTTTGATGTGATTAACCTTATCTAGTTTTAAAAACGTCCTCAATCATTATACTGTTTCTCATAAGCCATGGTTTTCCATGTCACTGTTGTAGATTGTTTTAGCGATGCCAATGGAAACTTGAGATCTCTACTGTGTATGTCTTTGTTGGTACAGTTTGATATATGCTTATTTATATTTAAAGGCAAGGGCAGAGATATATATGACGTATGGTCTCATCTTTCTACTGTTTGAATAAGAAATCACGCAGTTCAAGCAAATATTAAAACACTGATTACAAATACAACTAATTAAAGAATTCAAGTAAACATGGACCTAAAACCACAATAATGCACTTAAGCTGTGAAGAAGCTTACTTTCAGACATAAGTTTAGGACACCTGTAATAAATGTTCTCAGATAACGAATACAACAAAATTCTATTGTAAATTTGTACATGCATTATACAAACACACCTTTTGATTCTGGCATCAGTGTCTCCTTAACTAAAAGTGTAACACTTGATAAGCTGATGGTTACTCACACTACTTACTATTACACAGTTTTCTCCTTTCTTTTGGTTCACAAAAAGACAATGTAGGGTCAAGCGAGATATCCCTTACGTCCCTATGCTCACGTTTCCCGTATAATATTTCTTTGTATATTCAACTGTGAAATTTTGCTAGACATCAGTCTAATGTGGATCTCTATACTACAGTATTATCATGCCGAACACAGTTGTAGGGTGCTTTACTGGTATGGGTTCTCATATGTTTGGATAAGGCAGACTTTTGAGTCGCCCTGTACCCACACTCCACACAAACGTAGGGTTTCTCACCAATATGAATTCTCTTATGTCTGTATAGGCAACGTCTATCAGCTGTTCTGTAACCACATTCTTCACACAGGTAGGGCTTCTCACTGCTGTGTTTCAATAGATGGCGGTCCAATGTGCTTTTCTGTGCAGCAGAATAATCACACCGGTCACACTTGTAGGGTTTTTCACCAGTATGGATTCTTATATGTCTGGATAGGTAACGTTTTTCAGTTGTCCTGTATCCACACTCCCCACACATGTAGGGTTTTTTACCGGAGTGTGTTGCAAGGTGGCTGTCCAATGTGGATTTCTGTGCAGCAGAATAATCACACTGGTCACACTTATAGGGTTTTTCTCCTGTATGTGTTCTCATATGTTTCGATAAGTCACACTCTTGAGTTGTTCTGTACTCACACTCCCCACACATGAAGGGTTTGTCACCGGTGTGCTTTGCAAGATGGATGTCAAAATGGTGTTTCCGAGCTGCAGAATAATCGCACTGGTCACACTTGTAGGGTTTTTCTCCAGTATGGATTCTCATATGTCTGGATAAGTCATACTTTTGAGTTGTCCTGTACCCACACTCCCCACACATGAATGGTTTGTCGCCAGTATGTTTTGCAAGATGGATGTCCAAATGGTGTTTCTGTGCTGCAGAATAATCGCACTGGTCACACTTGTAGGGTTTTTCCCCTGTATGGGTTCTCATATGGGTGGATAAGGTAGACATGAGAGTTGTCCTGTACCCACATTCCCCACACATGAAGGGTTTGTCACCACTGTGTTTTGCTAGATGGTGGTCCAATAAGGATTTCTGTGCAGCAGAATAATCACACTGGTCACACTTGTAGGGTTTTTCACCAGTATGTGTTCTCATATGTATGGATAAGTCATACTTTTGAGTTGTCCTGTACCCACACTCCCCACACATGAAGGGTTTGTCACCGGTATGTTTTGCAACATGTATGTCCAAATTGCGTTTCCGTGAAGCAGAATAATCACACTGGTCACACTTGTAGGGTTTTTCACCGGTATGGATTCTCATATGTTGGAATAAGTTGGACTTCCGGGATGTCCTGTAGCCACAATCCACACACAGATAAGGTTTTTCATCAGTATGTGCTCCTTGTTGACATTCTAAACTGTTTTCACTTGCTGTCTGCTTGTCTCCACCATTGCCTGCATCTCTGTCACTTAAAACTTCAACAGGATACCCATCACCAAGCTTGAGGGGAACATCAGTAGGAGACCCATATCCTGCCTCAGCCATGGCCAACCTATTGGACACAAATTTAAATGGATGAAATTGACAAATAAGCCGAACTTTTTCTGTTAAATCTTTATCTCCATTACTGAACATTTCATCAAACAACTGTCTAATGCAAAACTTAATTTCCATCTTAATATTAAAATCTGCCCAGACGTCCCTTACCGCCCCCTCCCTCTTTAAAACTTTTCCTTCAGATTTTGCATTGAGTCCATTCCTGAATTCCACAAACCTTGTCCTCACACTCCTTGTATCACCTGAATATTCGTTTCCCCTTACATTGTTTCGATTGCCGTTTTGTTACATTTATAATAATATGGTGCTAACTTACTATAGTTGAACTGCCCTATCTTTTGTATCGTAGGACTTGGCGTGTGACTTCGCCCCCCTCCCCACATCTATTTCGTAACCTCGAAAAGTGACACATATTATCTTAATGCGGCCCATACACCATAAAAATGACGCAAGTCTACGAAAGCTTCACCTTCCGCACTGGAACCGAGTGCTGAAAACAATGGTCGAATCGGCCTCAGCACTCGGCGCCCAGTGCTGAAGAATGTTCAGCACTCGTTTTCCAGTGCTGATCGGCCTTTCTCCAGTGCTGAAGCTCCCTCAGCACTCGTTTTCCAGAGCTGAAAAGACGTCAGCACTCGTTTTCCAGTGTTGAAAAGACGTTTTCCAGTGCTGAATGTTCGTCAGCACTCGGCTCCAGTGCTGAACTCGCGGCCCTGGCGGCGACGGGTCAGGTCAAAGGTCACTCAGCACTGGTTACCCAGTGCTGAAACCGCCGTCAGCACTGGGACCGAGTGCTGATATACAAAAGCTTCGCCTTCCGCACTCGATTTTCCAGTGCTCAGGGGCACTTCAGCACTGGAACACCAGTGCTGAGAAATCTTCAGCACAGGAAAACGAGTGCTGACGTCTTTTCAGCACTGGAACGTTCTTCAAACCAGTGCCGAAGTCTTTCGAGCACTGGAGTGTCCTAGTGCTGAGAGCGGTACTTGACGTATACTGATTAAATATAAAGTTAAACTTTTGGTTGTGCTATTCAATTTAATGTGTAACTTGGTGTATGTATAGAGTATAGATACAAAGTACTGAAAGCGGTACTATATACGGTACTAATTGTTGTTGTTGTTGTCCTCGTTTAACGTCTATTATTTCGCTAGACGTGGCCTCTTGGTGCTGAGTAACACATGGCTTGCATTTGAGTCAATAGTCTCTCTTGGTATTTAACTCTTGGTTCCTTGTGCTTGAGAGTTGCTGGAGGAGTTTCTAGGAGAGCATGTCGAAACGGTGTGTACTCTCAATGTACTGGGAGAAGGCCATGTACATCTGTTTGTTGATTCCTTCTGAACGGTCTTCTCTCATTCCAGCAAGCGTAGTGATGTCCGTGTCTCTGCTGTCCTCTGCTGTGTTGTATGTCTCATATATATTCTCCACTTCGAATTCTAGCAGCATGTGTTGTCTTTCCTTTTCATAGCGAGGGCAGTGGTACAGGAAGTGGTTGGTGGTCTCCACAGCAACGAAGATGATTTTTCAAGTTTATGCAGTTTTAGCTGGTGTGTTACGCCGAACGGCGGTTTTGATATAACGTAAGATAGATACAGATGCAAAAAAAGCCTGAATTTGTGTTGTTTTGTATAATTGAAATGTATAAGGAATGGATATCATTAAAACGGGATTGCAAACAAATTTATTGTGTCAATTTGTGATAGATATCGCAGTAGCCATGTCGATTCTGGTGAATACTAATGGTGTCAGGTAAACTGACCCACTCAATATAAACGCATTGAAGTGCTGAAGCCGGCGTTTCCAGTGCTGAGAGCGTCAGCACTCGGTTTCCAGTGCTGACGAACATTCAGCACTCGGTTTCCAGTGCTGAAGCCGGCGTCTCCAGTGCTGAGAGCGCGTCAGCACTGGTTTTCCAGTGCTGACGAACATTCAGCACTCGGTTTCCAGTGCTGAAGCCATCTTCAGCACTGGTTTCCAGTGCTGAAAAAGGAGGGTGAAGCTTTCGTAGTTTTGCAAAAATGACCTATACAGTCTTTGCTTCACGATAAGAGCGTTATTTTTTGTAAATTACGCGTTCTTACCTGTTCCAGTGTTGATTGTTACCTCCACACAATCTTCCGATCCTGCAAGCGTTCGTCTGAAGCAGCAAGGGGTGAAAGGTTAACATCTGAGGGTTAAAGGTCATTTTGTGTTCCTCATTACCCATTTCATGTGCTAAATCCGCTGCGGACATGACAGAAGACACTTCCCTTCGGTTTTCTCTCTTTCCTTCTAAAAAAAAAATGTACAAGGATTATCATTGTAGCCATAAGGAATTCTTAGTCTATCGACTGATACATACATCGTAAAGAAAAAATAATTATAAAAGAGTTGACATTTTAGGGCCGACACAATAAATCAAACGTTTCAAACAAAACAAAATATACTGTAACTTGTACTTTTAATAACACCATCTCTCACTTTCTATGAATGGACATATCTTGAATTAACCGATCTACATATAACATCCATTGGCATAATACCGGCAGTAATACTTATACCGGCAAATGACATAAACGATAAATTTTCGGTGATCCACTAGCGTAGCAACAGTAATTTCCGAGGTATGCACACTTCAGACACCCACGTATTTCACACATTTTCAAAAAGGCTTCGAAAACAGTGCATTCGAAGACAACGAGGCTAAAAGTTTGCAGTTCATCGGGGCAGGCGAGCTCGTCGTTGGACGAACACACTGTCAAGTTCATCGCAAGATTTGTGGATAATAATCACACGTGCTCACGGCACAAGACGAGCATGATTCAACAGCAATCTTGAATTTCTTTTGCTGACCAACAACTCGTGTAAAAGGGTGAAGAACCGTTGCATTATCGCCCGGATCTACGGCTGAATTGGTCAAATTGAACGTACGCCGCCATTTTCCCGCCATTTTTAATGCTACGCCAGCAGTAAAGTTTTACGTCATAGCGGTTGTGACGGACCAAAAGTAAATGAAAATTCTTGTCAGTATACGCCAATTTTCTCTTGACTTTTTGTATGCTCACGCAGGTTTTTGTTTTGTGCAATTACTAACAGGAAAGGAAGGATGTATAAACTAAAGGTACATAGCGGCAGTAAATTGTGCCGTGTTTCGTTCTGCCGGTATTATTGCACCCCCTTCCAACCACGCGCCCGTTCTCCGTGCGATTCCGCGGTGTGTTCCAATTACGATATTATGTTTTTAGCAGGACAAGAGAGACAAAAAAATATACACAGAAGAAGTGGCAAAGGTAAGCTGTAACAGCAACATGTAACTGGAGAAAATGATGCGTTGATCATTTGCCAAATTAGTATTGCTTGAGAAATTTCAGTAAACCTGCCGGTATTATGCCAATGGATGTTAGTCAATGTTATCTATATTTACCTCCATGAAATGTCATGGAGGTTATATTTTCACCAGCGTTTGTGTGTGTGTGTGTGTGTCTGTCTGTCTGTCTGTCAACAAGATAACTCAAGAATGGCTGGATGGATTAGGTTCATACTTGGTGTGTTGGTGAGGTGTGATGAAAGCTGAAAGTGATTAGATTTTGGGCCCCCTAGCGGCTATCCTTGGTACTGCAGCGCAACTTCTGGTTTTGTTATCTCATGTTCCGAACAAGATATGGTCCCAATTTTTAGGTGTTAGATAGCTCTTGTGCTCAGGAATAAGTGACATAATTTTGGGCACCCTAGCGTCAAGTTTGGCGATAGCAGGGGCATTTTTGTTAAAAAACTTCTGAAGTGGATAACTCAAGAAGGGAACAATGGATTTTCATGATTTTTGGTATGTAGGTACCTTAGACAATGTTATACAAGATAAAATACTAATCATGCAAAATTAGATACATTTGCATAAACTAATCATGCAAAATTAGATTACATTTGCATAATAAATGAGTTTATTCTATCATAGCAGTTTTTTAATGCATCTCTTGTACCGGACATAATATGGTTTTGACATGTGGGTGGTAGATAGCTTTTAACGTCATGACAAAGTGGGGCAAGTTTCAGCCTCCTAACACTTAATTTTGGAACTGCAGGGGCGTTTTTGTCAAGACACTCCAAAGAGGATAACTATAGAAAGGAATGATGGATTGACATCATTTTTGGCATGCAGGTAGCTTAAGCAAAGATGTTCATAATGATATACATTTTATGCATATGAGGACTTAATTTGCATGATTAATGAAGAAATTGTACAATTCCATTGTTTTTAATAGCTGAACTTCAGTAAATGTAACATGTAATTATGATAGGTGAAACATAAGCAGATACCAAATATGCAAATGAGGAACTGATTTGCATAATATATACAAAAATAGCAAATCCGCATAATGACTCATGATGGGAATTTTATACTTGTGACATGTGTACGTTAGTCAATAACGAACATCGCCATACATAAATTATGTAAATGGTTAGTCATTTGCATGACATTTACAAAAGGTCTCAATATTTCATGGAGGTATGAGGTCGTCGAAAGTTGTTATTACAAACATGCAAGTCACACAACTACATTATCTACTATTCATACAAACTACGTTTTATTTAACACATTGATCACTAAATATTTTTAAAATGTTTAACACAGGTTCAGCATAATCATCAATATACTATTACATATTCAATGCTGGCGATACTAATATATGGTGTATGATTTATAGGTTAGTGAAACAGTGTTTAAATAATCATCACAGTCTCTCATTTCAAGCTACATTGTGCACCTGTCATTCTGATTGAAGCTCAAAAGTTCAAGGATTATGGCACAAAGTTAGCTGCTTAAGAATTCCAGTCACCTCACGTGCGTTCTGATCTATGTAACGTGACTTAATTGGTACCTAATTAGGCGGTAGAGATATGTACTTTGGCCCATTAGTTATTACCAACAACATAATTGTGAACTACAGTTTTGTATTATGAAAATGAATCTGACCTGTGAAATTGTACGACCAGCACCACACTGTGCCACCTACCACACAAGAGACAATGGAATGGAATTAGAATGGAATCAAACTTACTTATGTTCACTAATAAATCATGTGCTTACATATCAGACATCACTGAAAATACATTCCATGTCACATAGGCACACTTCACAAGAATGTGTCCTTTTATCAAACTTTATTTTCACTAATTAGTTGATATGTTCTTACATATCAGCCATTAATAACTAAAACAACATTTTATGTCACAGAAGCTCACTTCACAAAACAAGATCAATGCCCCAACTTAGTCAAATAGCATTGTATTGTGTTCTTCTAACATGCATGTTACAAAAAAACGGTATATCTCTACGAGTAAATGATTTCGTTGTAGAGTTATTCTTCCACCGACTACGCATTTAGATTTAACCATAATTGTTCATTACAGCTAGATGACATACATCACTGGTGTGCTGTCTGTTCGGATAAAGGAGCTTTTTTTAGATGTTATGAAATCACATAATAAAGAAATGTGGTGTTTTTGAAAGGGAGTGCTTTACAATGTTTATCCAAGAAGATGTTTTGTGTGCTGCAGAATATAGTCCCGCTGGCCATATTTGTAGAGTTTCCCCATTTATGAATTTTCATATTTTCGGCAACGTAGACTTCCGAGCTGTCCTGTTCTTGACCCTCGAGTAGGGTTTCTCAAACTTACGCATGGCTAGACGTTCCTTTAAGAAGCAGAAAGTCACAAAGTCAGGTCAAACTTTCAGAGGTTCTCTCCTGGGTGGGTTCTCATCATGTGTAGGGATAAGGCAGATTTTTTACTTGTACTGTACCCACATCCCTCACACATGTATGGCTTATCACCAGTGTGCTTTGCTAGATGTCTGTCCAAGTTGGATTTTTGTGCAGCAGAATAGTCACACTGGTCACACTTGTAGGGTTTGTCGCCCGTGTGAGTCCTCATGTGTCTGGATAAATAAGATTTCTGAGATGTCCTATACCCACACTCCCCACACATGTAGGGCTTATCACCAGTGTGTTTGGCTAGATGTTGGTCCAAACTGGATTTTCTTGAAGCAGAATAGTCACACTGGTCACACTTGTAGGGTTTGTCATCAGTATGTGTTCTCATATGTAAGTATAAGGTAGATTTTTGAACCGCTCTGTAACCACACTCCCCACACATGTAGGGTTTCCCATCAGTGTTTGCTTCCGGATGATTGACCAAACTGGTTTTGCTCGTTGTTGGCTGGTTTTTGGCTTTGCTTGCATCATTGTATAAAACACCAGTAGGATACTTCTCGCTGAAACGCTGGTAATCAGCAGTAGGAGACCCATTACCTGCCTCTGCCATTGTGTACCTAATGGAACAGAAAATATCAGAAAGGATTAAATAATCAAGCCTAACAAGCTATTTATGGTTAGGTGTTGTTTCCTTTTACTGTTCGTTGTTTTAAATATACTAGTCAAGTTCACCACAAAGAGACAGGATTTGGTAAAGATGATATAAGTAATGTATTCATTACAAGGGATAGTTTATCATATCCTTACAGCTTCCATAAGCTTTTGTGATTGGCTCCAGCTAGCTCATAGTAAATCACCCGTCATAAAAGTGCCATTCACTTTACAGTAGAGCCTCCCAATAACCTAAGTGCCTTTAGTGGCATCTTGAGTAGATTTATAGGTCGCCTTTCCAATAGACTTGCCGTTTTCACCCTCAAACACCCGAGTGAGGTCCATTTGGACCCCAGGCGTACATTTTGAAGTGCCATTTGAACCTTTTTTGATCTGAATAAAAAATCCTTCCGTGACTTTGTCAGTCAATATGTCTTATATCTTCTCCTATGTTTTCGCAACGATTGGTACAATGATGTGGAAATTATAAAGAAAGCTTGTGTTCAGTCCCTCTGGGGTCCAAACGGACCCCAGCAAAAATGTGCAGTTTTTTAAAACAAACTTTGGAGGCTAACTCCTTAACCACTTACAGTAAGACTACCAAACATTCAGACAATAATAGGAATGTACACCTAAATCATCACAAAAAATTTCTGTGTCATCAACATGTAATGTGACGACATTATGACGTCATTTGCCTAATCAGGGCGGCCATCTTGGATTTGACCAATGACGTCATGGAATTAGCAAAATTTAAAAATTTTAAGTCATGAAAATTACATTGAATTTCATAGAATTTAATTGTTGTCAGAAAACAGGTGTAGTTTACCAAGAAAACCTTGTTTAAATTGAAATTGTCAAATTTGGCAAAAAATATGCCTGTTAGAATATGGTTGCCATGGCAACCCACAAAAATGATAAACGTACTTTATTGACCAAAAACTTTTGCAAACAATATTTTGTGATAAATTACCAAGTTTCGTAGCTTTAGCTCTAGCCGTTCATGAGTTATGCACATGGTCGGAATAGGTTTAGTGCAAAACGTGGTCCTTCTGAACTTTTGCATAAATTATGATGATGGGTTGGAATTAGCAACACCTTAACATCTCAAAATCTTCCTCTTACATTGACAAAGCAATGTATATACAATGATCGCCGATAAGAAATGGTACTGAGATTTTATGAACAAAATATTTTGGGGTCCGTTTGGACCCCACTCGGTCATTTTAGTCGCAAAAAAAGGTCCGGTGCTTGAGGGTTAAAGAAGATCTGTTAAGTCTTACAGAAACACATTCATAATCCAGCCCCTCGATCTCCGTCCTGATACTTGCTACATGCAACCTAACAAAACGGGATGTCTGCTACACCTCCAGCTACCATAGTGACAGCTAGTGGTCTTGCCAATTTACTTACCCTATCTTTTGGCGAAGAAGAAGCGGTAGAATTAGAATACACGAAGCAAAAACAATGTTTTCTTTTGTTAACTTGAAGGTAAAGATGACCCCCTCCCCACCCCTATTTTCGCTACTCCGAAAAATCTTTCATTTCGCCCAAATTGTAGCTCACATAACACTGAAATGACCTACATGTATACCCCCTTTGGTTCATGATAACGTAGTCATGTTGTGCGTAAATCTCGTTCTTACTTGCTTCCAGTTATGATTATTACCTCCGCACAATCTACAAGCTTTGCGTCTGTGTGGAGCACCAAGGGGTGACAGAAACTGTGAGGCGAAAGGTAATGAGAAACCTCCTTACCCTTTATTGTGTAGAACGTTCCGCCTACACTATTGAAAAAGGTGCCCGTTTTATTTAAATCTGAATTTGGCCCCTTAGATGTTAGCCACTGCTGGTGTTTCACAGTTGGTTTCACCTATACATATACATACACCACCACCCAAGGTTTGAAGTTGGTAATACAGCATGGATGACGTTTGTCGCCAAGAGGTGAGTAACTAAACATCGTCTTTGTTCACCCACGTGATGTTCTGAATTCCCTTGACACGCCACATTTCTTCTTCTAATTCATTAATTAATTCGAATCATCCTCCGACGTGAGCCGAGGTCGAATGTTGGGGAGCTGCATCAGACACTGGGTTGGAGTCTGCTGCAGGAGCGAAGAACTCGGCAGATCTGCATTATGGTGTACAAATGCCTTCATGGCCTAGCACCCAACTACCTACTCAACACATTTCGTTTCAATAACCAAATCCACAGTCATAACACCAGACAAGCACAACTCCTACATAAACCTAACTACACTTCAAGAGCAGGTCAACGCACATTTGCATGCAGGGCAGCTGAAATATATAATACACTTAAACCTGAGACAAAACAAGCAACTACTCTTAAAGCCTTTAAACAGTCTCTGATATCATAACGCTGACCTCTGATCCCAATGACTGTTCAATTACCTTATGATTTTTGTGATGTTGAGTTGTTATTGTGTATGAGTTGCTATTAGTAAGTTGCGTATATGATTTACTGATCCGAATTGGATTATTCTTTCTTATGTTCAGTCCGATTGATCAGGACAAATGGCACTGACCTCTGACCGCAATGACCGTCCAATGACCCTATGAGTTTGTGATCTTGAGTTGTTTTTGTTTTTCTTTTGAGTGTTCCTAAGTTGCTTATATGATTTACAAACCCGAATTTGATTGTTGCTTTGTTATGCTCAATCCTATGTTAGTAGTTATCTTTTGTACGTTGAGTTATTATTATTGTTATAGGGCTCCCTTGGAAATCAGTTACTACGTTAACTGAAGGGACTACCCTAAAGATCAATAAATAAACTAGAAAGGCCGACATTTGCTTGAGAGCAAATACAGCATATTTCAGCCATCTCCCTCCCCATGCAACAATAGGCTATTTCAAAATCACCCATTTGAAAAATCACTTTTACTAATGACGGTTTAACCCAAAAATGAGTCTTACAAAATTCCCCCGTTCAAGAATGGACTCCAGTGCACCCTATGTGAATTTGCACAATAGACCAGTCCAGAAATACTCCCACTGAAACCTTGGCCTTTTGAATAAGAAACCAAATCCAAAATTGAATTTAGCAAAAAAGGTCCCAGTGCATAAAAAGGTATAATAGACCAGTCTAAAAACACTTCCACTAAAATTGAATTTTGAATCATCACCCGTTCAAAACTGAATTTGAAAAAATCCCCCTTCCGTGTGCAAAAAATGGACTCTTCCATGTAAAGTAGAGCAGTCCAAAAATACATCCGCTAAAATAGGACTTTGACATAATCACTGAAGTCCAAAAAATGGATTTAAAAAAAAGCCCCCTCTATGCAAGAATGGACTCTTCCAGAACACCCATGTAAAATTGCAAATTAGACCAGTCCAAAAATAACCCTACTGAAAGACTTTGACAAACTAGAAGTCACCAAAGTCCAAAATATGAATTTTGAAAAATCCCCCCTCCGTGCGAGAATAGACTCTTCCAGCACACATTCTGTAAAAAATGAACCCCTCCGTGTAAGAATGGACTCTTCCAGATAACACCGGGCTCGCTGATTGGCTGCCACGCCCCCTCTTTAGGATATAGATTCAGGCTAAGTGATTGGTTACCTATCTAATTAGATTGAATAGACATATATGCCAGTAGGTGCAATCTGCAGCTGGGGGTCAACGACATTAAGGTCATTGACCCCTCTGGCTATTGGAAAATGACAAAAAATCCCCAAATATATCATTTTGACGTAGTCTATGACAAAAATTATACATGTGTCATTTGAATAAATATCTAGTGCACCATTTTACCAAAAGTTTTAAAACCAGAGCACAAGAGCCAAAAGTGTACTTTTTGGTCATAAAATGGCCAAATAATCGCAAAATTGAGCATTTTATTGTACCGTATGCCTCAAGTGTTATTGAATCCATGTGCGCATATGTCTAGGGCACTCCTATACTAAATTTCAGGTCATCCGGTTCTAAAACCAAGGTACAGGAGCCAAAAGTGTCCTTTTTTGGTAAAAAAATGACCAAAAAATCGCAAAAATAAGTATTTCGTTATACTGTACACCAAAACTGATATTGAATCTATATGGGGGACTTATCAAGGCACATCTGTACCAAATTTCAGCTCATTCGGTTATAATACAAGGGTACAGGGGGCCCAAATATACAGTTTTGGTCTTAAGATGACCAAAAAACCTTAATAAAATCATTTAAGAGACAGATATGGAAAAAATGAAAAATTCCGAGGGTATTGGCCCACTCTACCCTTGTGCCAAATTTCAAGTCATTCGTTTGAGGAACAAGGGAGATACCGTGTTCTGAAGATTTGACAGGAGAAAGAAAGAAAGAAAGAAAGAAAGAAAGAAAGAAAGAAAGAAAGAAAGAAAGAAAGAAAGAAAGAAAGAAAGAAAGAAAGAAAGAAAGAAAGAAAGAAAGAAAGAAAGAAAGAAAGAAAGAAAGAAAGAAAGAAAGAAAGAAAAAGAAAGAAAGAAAGAAAGAAAGAAAGAAAGAAAGAAAGAAAGAAAGAAACATTACGAATACAATATATTTCACCATACCTATGGTATAGCTGAAATATAATAAATAAATCAATTGATTAATTCATTCTTCTTTCATCTGTTCTTTCTTTGCGTTCGACAAAGTCTTAAAGGTTAAAAAGCTGGAAGACATAAGACCGCACATGGGTCGATTACTGATCACATTATCACAGCATAAACGCACTTGGAAACTGTGAGATGGCTTATTGTCAAATATCAAATAGGGCACGTGCAGATTTGTTTTTACGTGACTGTTTTATTCCGTCAAACGTTATAGTATTTACATTTAGACACTGAATTACGCTCCAATTTATAAAGATAACATTATTTGAATACGGCATCATTTTTCAAAAACCGGTATTGATAAATTTTTGCTACTTTGCTACTGGTTACAAAATCAAATTCATACATTTTCAACAATTGGCTGCTTGTATTGGAACACTGACTTAAAATAATTCCTTGTAAATAAATCATGTCGAGTAATAAAATCAAGGTTATTAAGCGATGACTTTACTACGATAACATGTAAATCTACTAATATTTGCCTTACGTCGATGAAGCTTAGACATTCAGGTAACAAGATAAGCCCCAAAGTAGTTACTCGAGTAACTGGGCTTGGAAACGGTCAGACGGTATATCTGGCTGGCATCCACCAGTTTTCCTGATCCTCTACGTATAATGAAGATAATATTCATGAAGATTCGTACAACGTTCTCTAAAATTTCATAGCCTAAACCATGCATAAACGAACAATTACATACACACGAAATAATTAAGGGTTAACGACCCGCCCCGAGGTGTATATGGTGCCATAATGCCTGGTCCTTTGCTATAACCACCGAATAAAACTACCGAGTGAGCAAAGCGAACGAGGTGGTTTTATGAGGTGGTTATAGCAAAGGACCAGGCATTATGACACCATATACACCGAGGAACAGGTGGGTTATTAACGTTATTATCATATAGCCTACCCAAACTTACAAACTCCTGTATGACGCATAGATCCCTTGGTACCATACGTGGGAATTCCTTTGTCGAATTTGTTCTTTGGAACATACATTTAAAAGGAGATTACAGATTGCATTTTGAAACCAAAATTCCCACAGAAAATATTTGAAACATTGTAGTCTTTGGCTCTTTAGAACAAAACATTATCAATGTTAACAGAAGGAGCCCTTCCCCTCTTCTTGCAGTCTGTACTTATTCCCTCTGCTCTGGAATATGTTTCGCTCCATTTGATTGGCCAATGCCTTCATATCCTTTGTGTATCGCTCCTTCTGATTGGTTAGAATGAATCGACACCGGTGTCGATTTGCATCAACACTGGTGGCGATGTCGATGCAAATCGACACCGGTGCCGGTGTCGATTCATTCTGACCAATCAGAAGGGCGATACACGCCGGGCTTGCGGGAATCTAAGTATTACGGCGTCATGACCAACGTGGAACGGGGCCTTCCGATTGGTCCGCGGCGCCTGGCTATATGATAATATCATGTAACCTGTACTTTAATGACTTAGATATATATTAAGTTAACTTAACTGAGCTCCATATAGCCAATTTTATCTATGTCTATGTCTAGCATTAAAAAAAAACGAAAATTCGTTAGCTATCAGTAATAAAAACTACATTCCTGTTTCCCTGGCTTCCGTTATTTCCGTACGTTAACAAAATCATCAATATCTATTCTATATATAGAATCAAGGACGTTATATCACAATAACGTCCTTGTAGAATACAACACGGCCGAAGGCACTTTGCATCAAAACCCATGCTTTGATGCAAAATGCGAAAGAAGTTGAACAAATTTGGTGCCCTCGAACAAAAACAGAAACAGCTATGTTCCAACTCCGATCCCGAATTAGGTATTCAAATTGCAGCTCGAAATGGTTCGATTTACTTGAAGGAATTCGAAGCCTGTGTGATACAACTTCGAGCCTGTGTGATACGGAAAGTTATCACACGGTCCGGAACTCCCGTATCGAACGTTTTCACGTCACAGGTATGACATAAATACTTATATATAGTGCATACTGTATAGTTTAGTAAATACGTGTTTAAGTAAGCATAGCAGTCTTTCTTTTCATTTTACATGTGATTACATTCGATTGTGCTCCTAATATTCTGATTAAATATCAAAATTGTCTAGGACGTCAGCTGCTCTGGTAGCCTACCTTAAGTTAAAAGGAATTGTCTTTATCTATTTTTGAATCTTCCTTAATATTAAAAGTCATGGTACTCCATATCACTTGTAGGTTTCTTTGCCACTATCCTGAAGTACGCGAGATTTCTTTTGTACATGCCTTTCTCCTTCCCATCTGATAAATATTCACTTATATACGGTACAGATACAGGTACCGAATAGTATTATCAAATTTGTTGAGATACCTTAACTGTAGGCATAAGACATTACACTGTTCAAATATATTAAAGCGTTGGTTAAAAATACATCTTATTAAATAATTATATACAAGTAAACTTGGACCTAAAAGCACAATAATGCGCAATCAAAACTGTGACGAAGCTTACTTTCGGACATCAGTTTAGGAAACGTGTAATACCTGTAGCAAGATAGTAAAAACATGAAACTTCTATTGTAACTTTGTACATGCACTAGAAAAAAGCATTTTTAGAATTTAATATCAGCATAATTAGCTAAAGACAGACAACACATAAGGTGGCGATTACTCACACTACTGTATTAATGTTACTCTATTAAACCACTTTATTGTTGTGCTGCCCCTACGGCTGATTAATCAGCCTACGTCTGATTAAAAGGCTATGGGACTAACTAACTAACTATCTTATAATGTTTTCTCTCTTGTTTGGTTCACAAAAAGAAAATGCAATGTTAGTGAGATATCTCTAAAGTCTTGTACTCACGTTTCCTGTAAAATGTTTCTTTCTACATTCTAGAGTGAATCTTTACTAAATAGCGGTCTAATGTGGATTTCTAAACAGCAGAATTATCATACTGGTCACATGTGTAGAATGTTTATCGGTATGGCTTCTCATATGATTGGATATGTCGTACGTATGAGTTGTCATGCACGCATGAAGATTTCTCATCGCTGTGTTTTGCTAAATGGCTGTCAAATGTAGATTTCGGTACAGCAGAATAATTACATTGGTCACATTCGTAGGGTATTTTCACCGGTATTGGTTCTCATATGTCTGGATATCGATAATTCAGACTTTTGAGTTGTTCTGTACCCACACTTTTCACACATAAAGGGTTTGTCACCGGTCTTTTGTGCTAGATGTCCGTCCAATGAGGATTTTCTGTGAAGCAGAATAGTCGCACTGGTCACTTGTAGTTTTTTTAACGGCGTTTTCTGCAAGATGTCTGTCCAAAATGAATTTCTGTGCCGAAGAATAATCACACTGGTCATACTTGTAGGGTTTTTCGCCGGTATGTGTTCTCATGTGTTCGGATAAGTGACACCATTGAGTTGCCCTGTACCCACAATCTCCACAAATGTAGGGTTTGTCACCGGTGTGCTTTGCAAGATGTCTGTCCAAATGGTGTTTCCTTGCAGCTGAATAATCACACTGGTCACACTTGAAGGTTTTTTCACCAGTATGTATTTTCATATGCCTGGATAGGGAACTCCTATCATTTGTCCTGAATCCACATTCCCCACACATGAATGGTTTGTTATTGGAGTGCTTTGCAAGATGGATATTCAAATGACTTTTCCGCGCTGCAGAGTAATTACACTGGTCACATTTGTATGGTTTTATACCGGTATGGGTCCTCATATGTATGGATAAGGCAGACTTTTGAGTTGTTCTGTACCCGCACTCCCCACACATGAAGGGTTTGTCACCGGTGTGTTTTGCTAGATGTCTGTCCAAAAGCTGTTTCAGTCCTGCAGAATAATCACACTGGTCACACTTGTAGGGTTTTTCACCGGTATGAATTTTCATATGTCTGTAAAAGTTACGTCTTTCAGCTGTCCTGTACCCACATTCCCCACACAAGTAGGGTTTCTCACCGGTATGTTTGAGTAGATGATCATTTAAGGTTGATTTCCGTGTGGCAGAATAATTACACTGGTCACACTTATAGGTTTTTTCACCGGTATGGATTCTCATATGTTGCAATAAGTGGTCCTTCCGTGATGTCCTGTAACCACAATCCTCACATAGATAAGGTTTTTTATCAGTTTGTGCTCCTTGTTGACATTCCAAACTATTTTTGCATGCTGTCTGTTCGTCTCTACCACTGCCTGCATTTCTGTCACATGAAACTCCAACAGGAGACCCATCACCGAGCTTCAGGGGAACATCAGTAGGAGACCCATATCCTGCCTGAGCCATACCTAACCTAATGGACACAGATTTAAATCGAGGAAAGTTGACAAATAAGTCGAACGCTTTATGTTAAATCTTAGAATAAAGCATTGAAAACTTTATCAAACAACTGCCAAAACAAATTTCCATTCTTACATTAAAATCTAAACGCTCAGTCTTACCACCACCTCCCCCTTTACAATTTTGCAAGTCCTTTCCTGAATTCCACAATCCTTGCACAAATCTTGTCCTGACATGTACCACACCTGAATATTGACCTGGTTACCAAACCACAGCCCGATCTCAAGAATCTATCGTGCAGGGGTCTGGCCGGATGGTGTAGGCCGGCTTCTCAATTTTGCCCCTTATAGTAAGTAAAACTCCACCAATAGAACAGCAGCAGGTTCAGCAGGAGGTTAAATACCCCCAACTGTACTTTTTGAATCAATAACAGTGGCCACTAAGTACCTGATTCCCTACTGTGATATATGATAGCCTGCTGCATGACCAACTGTGGTGTGTTGTAGCTGGCTACCTGTGGTGTGAGTGGTCATAAATCTTAGGTTCTCCTCCCTTTGATCAAGGGCCTTCGAGAACCTTTCTACAGGCATCCTGCCAGACCCCAACACAAAGATATTTTTGAGGTTGGGGTATGGTATCCAGGCTACCTCAATATTCGTTTCCCCTTTCTCTTTTAACATTGTTTCGATCACATTTATAATACTATGGTGCTAACTTACAATAGTTGAACAGCCCTATATTTTGTATCGTATTGGGGAGACGATGCCATTAGAATTTCCCCCAGTAATACATGCGTTCCAATGGGAGAGTTGAGGAAACAAATATGCAATTATCTCAAGAATAAAAAGTCCAAGCCATATAAACTTACCGTCAAATGATAGCCTACTACAGTAAGTCCAGTCTCATGAAATTCATTAGCAAGAATTTCTATATGGCTAAACTTTTGATACGCCCCCCTAATTAGAGCCCTTGGATTGGCCCGTTTGGCTCAAAACAGCTATCTGACGACGATACCACTATTTCAGGGGGGTGCGGAAACCCCCTTGATGGAGAAAGGTCATTTTTCACAACTAATTCAACAAGTATAGGTCTTTCCCCAAATGCCAAGATTTCACATAAAATCCAACCAAGAAAGGCTTTTCAATGGTTTAAAGCCTTGTTTTATTTGAGATCTCTCACCGGGGGCTCTAGGCGCATGTGCTAATGGTTACGTCACCCCTTCTAGTAAAATCAAGTTCACAATTGACAGATGTCAATCATATCACCCAATGCGGGGTAGGCGGGGGAAGTAAAAATCATCAATATCAAAGAACTCTGACAAGAAACAGTCCCCTGGGAGTTGATGAACTACTGGTGCCAGGCCAGGCACTGTACACCTGGGGTAGGGATGCTGGCTACAGGTGAAATTTGATAGAAAGAAGTGCATAAACCCAAAAGATGGTCACCTAAGTTAATGGAGACATTATTTCCTGCACTTAGACTCCTACATCACCTTTCCAGACACTGCCAAGGCAGACCAAAAGTCTATCCAAGGGCCCTGAAAGGTCTATATTGGTTACTCGTATGGATAGGGACAATCATAGACAAGGCAAAAAGAATGAAAAAGAGTGTGAAAAGGCTAAAACACAACATTCACCTGGTCTCAGACCCCTCCCGAGGGAAATCACCCCCCCCCCCCAACAATTTACCCCCAGAATACCAAAATCAAGTCCTCTGGACACTGTCTCTGTTCTGCAGTCTGGCACTGATTGGAGGGAGGGCTAAAAAACAAGGTAGAGGGCCAAAAATAACAAAAAATGGGGTAAATCACAAGTAAATGACAGTCACCTGAACCCTATCCATTGCTTAGGTAACAGATCCATGGCAAAAAAAGCCCTTAAAATGAAGAGGAATGGCCTAAATAAACTATCAGTCCTGGATTGGCACCGTCAGTGACTGTCAGACAGCACTGTTTTGCCTCTGATCAGGGGCTGTCAGTGACTGTATCAGCCTTTAATTATTCACAAAATATGCAAATTTTCAGTCGTAGAAACAGTCGTTAAATCATGACTGACAGTCATAGATTCCCAGTGGCTGACAGTCGTAGGACAGTCGTAAAACAGTCGTTGAATCATGACTGACAGTCGTGGATTCCCAGAGGCTGACAGTCGTAGATATGCTCTTACATAACAAAACACTTCTGCTCATGTACTAGATTTTGGAGGTAAAAATTATACAAAAACTGAACAATAGAAAGATTTTGGCTAACTAGGCTCTATCTACATAGAGTACAGAAATTTATGCAACTGCAAAATGCTTCAAAAAGTAACAGAAGCAGAAACATTATAGACAAGAATGGGGCATCGTCAATACCTCCTCTGTCATTGATTTGACAATTTTAAAATGCTTATATAATCTGAATTTCTGAAACCACAACCAAACAAGTCTCTTAAAGAACAAGACAACAACTGACTGTACACCCAGTCTATAGCACAGTCTGCCATGCCCCCCTCCCAACAATTGTCAAAATTCAAAATGTGGCCGTTTGTCACTAAATATCTTACCTCAGAAACATGATGTACACTTTCCCCCACATCCACAGTACTTCCAAACAATAGTTATGTCAATTAATCTCCTTTCCAACCTGCAAAGTCTGGGAGATGGAGGCCTGGATACAGTGTAAATATCCCTGCTGTCCATTCTCTTAATTTCCTCAAAAACCTAACTGTAAAATTCAAAATTTCCTGCCCTGCAAGCAATTAAGGAGCTGATATCTGATTCGCTAGATGCCTAATTAATCCAAGACTGTGATTGGCCATGGCTGACAGTGGTGGGACTATCATCGACAGTCGTATTTTCAGGCCTGTCAAGACAGTCCTAATCAGTTCAGAGCTCTTTCAGGCCTGTCAAGACAGTCCCAGATCTGTGCAGAGCCCGATTTGTACTTGCCAGACGTATTGCAGGCCTGTCAGTGGAGGTCTTCTGCTGATTTGTGTCTGAAATGCCTCTGTCAGTGCCTGCCCAGCCACTGACAGTGGCATTCCAGGACTGATGGTTTGCTACTGAATACCTGAATTCCTATAGGGGAGACGATGCCATTAGAATTTCCCCCAGTAATACATGCGTTCCAATGGGAGAGTTGAGGAAACAAATATGCTATTATCTCAAGAATAAAAAGTTAAAGCCATATAAACTTACCCTCAAATGATAGCCTCCTAAGTCCAGTCTCATGGAATTCATTTGCAAGAATTTCTATACGGCTAAACGTTTGATACACCCCCTAATTAGAGCCCTTGGATTGGCCCGTTTGGCTCAAAACAGCTATCTGACGACGATACCACTATTTCAGGGGGGTGCGGAAATCCCCTCGATGGAGAAAGGTCATTTTTCACAACTAATTCAACAAGAATATTAATAGGGTCTTTCCGGGGGCTCTAGGCGCATGTGCTAATGGTTACGTCACCCCTATACTTGGCGTGTGACTTGGCCCCCCTCCCCACATCTATTTCGTAACCAAGAAAAGTGACACATATTATCCTGATGCGGCCCATACACCATAAAATGACCTATGCAATCTCTGCTTCATGATAAGAGCGTTATTTCTTGTAAATTACGCGTTCTTACCTGCTTCCAGTTTTGATTTTCACCTCCTCGCAATCTTCCAATCCTGCAAGCCTTTGTCTGAATCTCCAAGGGATGAAAGGTGAACAATCTGAGGGTTAAAGGTCATTTTGTTTACCTCGTTACCCATTTAATGTGCTAAAAGCGCTGCCTACATGACAGGAGGCCACTCCCGTCTCATATTTGGTCAGTTTTCTTTCTTTCCTTCTCAAACAAATGTATACGGATTATCATTATAGTTATAAGGGAATTTTAGTTTATCGTCTGATTATATGTACATCGTAAAAATAAAATTAACAATAAAAGATCTGATTTTTTATGGTCGACACAATCAATCAAATGTTTCCAAATGAAACAAAATATACTGTAACTTCTACTTTTGATAACACCAGCTCTCACTTGCCATGAATGAAAATATCTTGAATTAACCGAGCTTCTTATAGCCAATGCTATCTATATTGTTGAAAATCCCATACTTACGTCCATAAGACTTAACTCAGATCTGAAACGTATTCTTTCCTGGTCAAACATGTGGTTGATGGAACTTAACCCTTCAAAAACAGAAGAAATCTGTATTTCAAAGAAAAAAGTTCCACCAATGCACCCTCCTCTCTTTCTTGTTAATTCAGTTATTCAAACGGTGAAACATCATAAGCATATTGGTGTTGTTCCAACGTCCAACATGTCATATTCAGTACTCATATTACCCAAACGGTTGCGAAGGTTTTCAAAAAAAGTATCCATTATTAAAAACTTAAAATTTAAGCTCCCACGCCAAATTTTGAAAACTATTTAGAAGACTTTTATAAGACCGTATCTAGAATATGCCGATGTTGTTTGGCACAGCTGCTCTGATTCTGACTCTAAACTTATCGAGCGGCTGCAATATGAATGCTCCCTCACGGTATCTGGCGCCGTGAGGGGGTCATCATATTCTTCCGTCCTTCAGGAACTTGGCTGGGAAAAACTATCCGAGCGACGTTATGTCCATTCTCTTCTTTTATTTTATAAGATTGCCAATGGGCTAACCCGACGGTATTTGACTGACTTGTTACCACCGGCTGTTTCGGAGGCAACGTCATACAACCTTCGTAACAAATCAAATGCCAGTTTGTAATACCAATCGTTTTCTAAAATCTTTTGTACCATACTCAATTCAGCAGTGGAACTGTCTTAATTTAAGTATTTGCTCATTGAGCCTCCATTTATTCAAGAATCATTTAATCAAGTCTGTACGTCCTGTTGTTCCAACATATTATAGTTCCGGTCCTAGGTACTCCTGTGTCCTTCTTACGCGCCTTCGTGTCGGCACCCACAGTCTAAATTATAGTTTATCTGTTCGTAACTTAGTTGATAACCCTTCCTGTACCTGCGGGTGTCGATGTGAAAGTATTTCTCACTTCCTATTGCACTGCCCCAACTATGTTAATCAACGTTTGCTTTTATTTGACAGGATAAAAGATTTGAATATTTCAACTCTCAATATTGATGCCTTGTCTGAAACAGCTGTTATAAATTCATTGATTAGGGGTTCACCCCTCCTCTCTTCCACTGACAATTCTAATGTACTGTATATTGCCCAGATGTATTTATTAGAAACCAAACGTTTTGTATAATAACTTTCTTTTGTCATAACTCCAATACTGTATTGTGCAATATCGGCACCATGTTTGTATTATTAACTTGTATTATTATTACGTTTATTTTGTCTGTTATAATGGCGATTCCCGTACTTTTGTGTTTTAGTTGTGTTTTATTTATTGTATTTCGTTAGTGGTGCCGTGAACATAAGCCTTTAGCTTGAGTGCGGCACCACTGTGTGTGTAATTTTGCATGTTCTTCAATAAAAAAAATGCTATCTATACATCATCTGGGCTCGGGATACTTTTTCTGTGTTTCTGTTGAATTAGTGTTCGCAAATTAATTGCCTACACCAGAAAAACTTTACCTGCACCACTCTGAATTTAGGAAGTATGGATCATGATGGAATTGTTTAAGGAACTACTGCTACTTTTCTTTTATACTTGATTGGTAGTAAAAGTCTATGCAGCTTATCCACATGCACTTACATCACAGGACATTTATGACTGTTGTAGAAATCCCAGTACATGGACCAGTGCGGGATTGTGCAGGTAGACACCAGAAATACCAGCACAGGTCCAATTTTACCTGCACTTACCTGCAAATGCAGATGGTATTTCGCCTGATCATCTTTCACTCAAAGAGAACACGTTTCATGTTACACAAGCATCATTGTATTTTTTTCACAATGTTGAACACAGATTCAGGATAAGCGTCAATTTACTATTATATATTCAATACCGGTGATACTAACATATAGTGTAAGTTCGTTATATAGTGTTTAAATAATAATCATAGTCTCTTATTTCATGTTGCATTATTATTTGGAACCTAGTCAGGCAGTAAAGATATGTCCTGTGGCCCTTATTACCAACAACATTAATGTGACCTATTATGAACATAAAATTGACCTGTGGAATTGTACGGCCAGCACAATACTGTGCATCTACTACACAAGAGACAATGAAATGGAATTAGAATTGAATCAATTATGTACATATCAGACATGACAGTCACTAAAACTACATTCTATGTCACAGATGCACACGTCGCATGAATGTGTACTTTTATCAAAGTTTCTTTATATTCACTAATTAGTTAATATGATCTTACATATCAGCCATGAGTAACTGAAACATCATTTTATGTCACAGAATCTCACTTCACAAAACAAGGTCAATGCCCCAACTTAGTCAAGCAGCATGGTATTGTCTTCTTATGCATGCATGTTGCAAAAACATACGGTATATTTCTACTAGTATTTAGTATAAGGATTTCGTTGTAAAGTTATTCTTCCACAGACTACACATACAGATTTTACCTTGAGTGTTAATACAGCTAGATGACATACAACATTGGTACAATGTCTGGTCGGATAAAAGATTTTTTTTAGATGTTATGACATCACATGACGAAAAAATGTTGTGTTTCTCTTAGGCGTGCTTTACAATGCTTGTCCAAAGAAGATTTTTCATGTGCTGTAGGATAGTTGCACTGGTCACATTTAAAGTTTTTTTTCTCTCCTCTATGAATTCTCTGAATGTTCGGCAAGTCAGACTTCCGAGTCGTCCTGTACCCACCTCTCTAGTAGGGTTTCCCATCGGTACGCATGGCTAGATGTTGCTACAAGGTTGATTTTTGTGAAGCAGAAAGTCACACTTGTCAAACTTTTACGGTTTTTCTCCTGTGTGGGTTCTAATCATGTGTAGGGATAATGCAGATTTTTTAGTTGTCCTATACCCACACTCCCCACATATGTAGGGCTTATCACCAGTGTGTTTTGCTAGATGTCTGTCCAATGAGGATTTTCTTGCAGTGGAATAATCACACTGATCACACTTGTAGGGTTTGTCACCCGTGTGAGTTCTCATATGTCTCGATAAATCAGATTTCTGAGCTGCCCGGTATCCACACTCACCACACATGAAGGGCTTATCACCAGTGTGTCTGGCTAGATGTTGATCTAAACTCAATTTGTGTGCAGCAGAATAGTCACACTGGTCACACTTGTAGGGTTTTCTACCGGTATGAGTTCTCATATGTACAGATAAATGAGACTTCTGAGTTGCCCTGTACCCACACTCCCCACACATGTAGGGTTTGTCACCAGTATGCTTGGCCAGATGCCTGTCCAAAGTGGATTTCACTGCAGCAGAATAATCACACTTGTCACACTTGTATGGTCTTTCACCAGTGTGAGTCCTCATATGTGTGGATAAATCGGACTTCTGTGTTGTCCTGTACCCACACTCCCCACACATGTAGGGCTTATCACCCGTGTGATTGGCTAGATGCCGGTCCAAAGTGCATTTTTGTGCAGCAGAATAGTCACACTGGTCACACTTGAGTGGTTTTCCCCCTGTGTGTGTCTTCATGTGTCGGGATAACTGAGACTCTCTGGCTGTCCTGTACCCACACTCCCCACACATGTAGGGTTTCTCATCACTATTTGCTTCCGGTTGACTGACCAAACTGGTGTTGTTCGCCGCGGTTTCGTCTTTGGTTATGTTTGCCTCCCTGCCACACAAAACGCAAGTAGGAGACCCATCACAGATGTTCTGGGGAACAGCAGTAGGCGACCTTTTGCCTGCCTCTGCCATGGCATACCTAACTGAATAAAAATATATTAGAAAAGAAGAAATAGAACAATCTAGACTAGATAGTTTAATTCAAGCAAATGATGTTTATCTCAACATGGACTAGCCTAACAGGCTATTTTCTATCTTTTTCTGCTGGTTCTGTTTGTTGTGATTTTCCAATTACAAAATATATATTTGTCCAATAAATATGTTTCATGTCATTACTACACATGTTTACTATGAAGGGACAGGGGGTGATAAAGATGATTAATAAGCAATTTATTCCTAAGAAGGGATTATTTTTTATCGTGCATTTTAGTTCTAAGATTTTTGTGATTGGCTACATCTCATATCTAATTACCCCTCATAAGAGTGTTACCCATATTATAGTAGACTCTCCCAATGACCTAAATGACCTCAGTGACATCTTGAGTAGATTTATAGGTGGCCTTTCCAATAGACTAGCCGTTTGAAACAAGATCTGTTTAGTCTTACATAAACACATTCATGATCCAGCCCCTCGAGCTTTGTCCTGGCACTTTATACATGTAACCGAACACCACAGGATGTCTGCTACACCTCCAGTTACCATGGTGATAGTGCTTCTTTTGTTTCCGTGAAAGTAAAGGATGCCCCCCCCCCTCCCCAGCCCCATCTTCGTCACCCCGAAAAGTCTTGCATCCTGCTTAATGTAGCCCACATACCATAGAAATGACCTCTACCCCCTATGGTTCATGATACTGCAGTTATGTTGTACGTAAATATCGTTCTTACCCGCTTCCAGTGTTGATTATTACCTCTGCACAATCGTTCTGCAAGCTTGCCGTCTGTCTGGAGCAGCAAGGGATGAAAGGTGACAGGAACTGTGAGGGGAAAGGTCATGTGAAACCTGCTTACCCTTTATTGTGTAGAACGTTCAACCTACACTATTGAAAAAGGTGCCCTTATCGACTTTAAATCTGAATTTGGAACCTTAGATGTTAGCCAGTGCTGGTGTTTCACAGTTGGTTTCAATTTTATATATACGTACACCACCCAAGGTTTGAAGGTATGCAATACGGCATGGAATGCGATTTGTCGCTAAGAGGTGAGGGACGAAACATCGTCCTTGTTTACCCCACGTGATGTTCTGAATTCCCCTGGACAGGTTCAGTATAATCATCAATGTACAAAAAGACAAACACTGAATTCCTCTAAAATACCCAGCTTGGTAAACAGCGGTGGTAGAATAGAGTCTAAGAATATAGCGAAAGAACACAACAATTACTCATTTTTGGCCATGCAGCTGATGTGATACAGAGATGCACGTCTCTCTTTCACCCATTGCAATTATTACTACATAGTAGGGTTATGTTTTAGTTTCCAACCTATCTTTGAATCATTTGTCTTGATTGAACCTAACCATGAAAGTCAACGAAGCCAGTGGGTTGGATGGGCTAAATTGTCGACTACTTAGAGCAGCTGCTCCTGTCATTGCTCCATCGTTAACCTCCATTCCGAATTTGTCATTGTCAATTTCCCAGATTGGGGTGCAGGACGGAGGCGGATAATTATAGACCGGTCAGTGATCTACCGGCAGTCTCTAAGATCATTGAACGGACAGTAAATACACAGGTTTATCAGTTTCTGACAAGGAACAACCTCTTGTCTGCCAGACAATCTGGTTGAAACATTCAACTGAAATTGCCATACACCTTTCTTACGGGTTCGATGAAAGACCTGGGCTGGGCCCTGGCCTTTCTACCTGGCCTGTCTACCTGACCTGGCTATCATGCCAGGTCAGGCAGACATTTACTCATTCTTACGCCTCGAATGTAAACAGTCTCCGAGACCTAGATTAACCTCTGAGGCGCGGTGTGACACGGTGAGCCAAGTTGCAGTGCCACGCGCCGTGGATGATTAAAAAAACTTGAGTTCTCGCTAGGTTCTCCTCTTTCAGGGTCAAAATCAAAATCAAAATCCTGTCGGCGTATCGCCTTCTGACGCTCACTTTGAAACGCTGCTCTGCGGAGGTCAAATAACTGCAGCCGGCTCACACTAGAAGGTCAGTTGCATAATGGGGCGCACTTATATATACACGAACTTGATATAAGACTTTCACAATCCAAACTATACAGTCTCAGAGGCAACACCTTCCGTGACCACGCAGCGTATAGTAGCTTATATCTGGCTGCCTCTCAAATAAGGCTATATAACTCTCAACAGTTTCAACAGTTTTATCCGTACTACTTTATGTACCCGAGTTCGAGCATAAATGCTGTGTTCTGCTGCCTAAAACCAGCCGAACCGGTTTCAGTCCCCTTCCCGGATCCCCTATTCGGTCATTTATAATTGACTACTCTGTCAGTACCGACTCTGAAGCCGTGAGGATCTGTGTCGCTGTGAAAACATGTACACCGTGTAATAGTTTGGAGCATCAGCGTACCTTGGTAAGTACTGACTTAAGTATAGTTTTTATCCGGACACCAAGAGTTAATTCCAAGGGAGACAATTATCTGCACTCACACACAGATCGGAGACACGGAGTGACCTTGGTAAGAAATTTAATGCTTGAATCATGTTTTTGATAATATCTCATATAGTGCTCTACTTGAACTACCATACGTTCCAAACCAAACTTGCTCTGTAATATTGAAATTTACATGGAATACTAACAAATATTCTTGTCTATCAAACTCAGGCTTGTTAAGTTAAATTTCTTATTTTGTTGCTAACTTTACACATCTAGGAGTCAATTGTCATGATGTTGACAAAATGTCATATTGTGCCCTCTTTGAACCATCATAAGTCCCAAAGCAAACTTGTTCTGCTATTTGAAATTTACATGGAATATAAACTAAAGTGTGTCAATAGCCTAAACAGGCTATTGACACACTCACTGTGTCAATAGCCTAAACAGGCTATTAGCACACTCAGTGTGCCAATAGCCATGCTATTGACAAACTCAGTGCACTATTTTTTCTTTTACACTAGCAACCACTAAAATGACGTTATTTCAGCTGGTTTTGACTTATGACAGTCTGAAGGGTGTTTGCATCTGATATGCCGGCTCAGTTTTCCCTTATCCTTTGCCTTGTAGTCACATTTGTGACAACTGTAGGGTCTCTCACCGGTGTGACACCTCCTGTGTTTAATAAGATTGCCCTTTTCAACTGTGCTGTAGCCACATTCTTCACATTTGTGAGGTTTCACACCAGCGTGGCACTTCAAATGTCTCGTAAGATTCGACTTTCGATAGGTCTTGTAATCACAAATTTCACAGCTGTAAGGTAATTCGGCTTTCGTGTGCCTTATCATATGCTCGACAAGCAAACTTTTTAATGACGCCTTGTAGCTGCATCGATTACACTTGAACGGTTTCTCGCCAGTGTGTCTTCTCATGTGTCCGACAAGCTGGTACTTACGGCGTGCCCTGTAACCACATTCGTCGCACATGAAAGGTTTTTCTCCTTTGTGGCTTTGCCTATGCTGGGAGAAACTGTGTGCCAGTGACGTTTTAAATCCATATGCGTCACATTCGTGCCGTTTGGACTCGATTTGTGAGCCATTGGCAGGTAGAAGGGACGCCATGTTCTCACAATCCTTCCCTGCAGTAGGTTGAGAGGAAGGCTGAGGCGTTTGCTCACTACTAGTGTATTTTCCACTTTGCTTATGTCCGTTGTTGATGAAACCAAAGTCCCTGTCACCAGTGTAGTGTTCGGTTTGAATCGGGTTTGAAGGTTGAGACGTTTGCCCGATTTGACCATCATGGGACACATGGCATTCTATATTTAAATGTGCATCACCGTGGTCGGAAGGCAGATGACAAGAAGCCGAAGGTGCTTCCTCTCCGGGTGTATTGCTTTCTGCAGGCGTCTCTGAGTAAGGGGTATTCATTGAATTTCTTGTATCCTGCACCTGTATACTGAATGTAGAAGTGTCAATGTTAAGCTCGTCATGGTGAGTTCTACGTGCTTCATCCCCAGGAAGCATATCAAAGTCTTCCTCTTTAATGCGAAAGTCTGTTGTGTTATTCATGTGTATCGGAGTGGCATCGCATGGAGGAAGTGTTGGTGAACATTGACTTGGCATGGTACAAAGTTGATCTTGTTGTGGAACAGTCAGCTGTACCTGGTCTGTATCAAACTCGGGCTCTCTTGTATACATGAGCACATCACTGCTTGTATTCCTTTCTTTCTTGTTAAGCTCATCATGACAAGCTCTAGCTGCTTCATCCGTAGTCGCCATAGCAACATCTTCTTCTTTAATGGGACACCCATCTGTGCTATACATTTGTGGCAGGGAGGCTTCGCATGAAGAAATTGTTGATGAGCCTAGCATGGGCGTGTTACTAAGTTCATCTCGTTCCAAAACAATCAGCTGTACTTGGTCTGAATCCAAGCCGAGATACTTTTGCTCTGCGTTCATCAGCATTTCAATGCTTGAATGGCGTTCCTTCTTTATCACAATGCCCAGTCCTAACCTTTGCTGTGAGGCGTCAGAACTTGAAGTCTCTGACAACATTGTTTCAGCGTACATAGTCAGAACGTTATCCTGATTTTGCACAGGTATGGTCGTTTCGTCTGGAGAACTGACTTCTGACTTCTTCTCCAACTGGCGGTATTCCTCTAACATCACGCCCCTAAGGATACTGACCAGCCTGTCCTTGATGCTGTTCTCTTTGTCCAGGTTTTGAATCCTTCTGTTGAGTTCAAACATCAGCTCCTCCATGTTCAGTCTGGGGAGGACTGCTATGGTCACCTCGTGCGAGAGGCCACAGATGAACTGTTGTCTGGACATGCTGAAGGACAACATTGATATAAGAAAAGCGAGTTTTTATGAAATGTACATTTTTCTCAGAGAACTAAAGCTGAACACCTTGGCGGAATGGAAATTCTTCTGCTAAAATGTTAGCGTTCAAATCCACCAGTTAAACCATATGACCTCAATTGAAGAAGAAGAAATCTGATGGTATGTGAACAGTATATCAACCTGGAATAGTACTCATCTAACAGCAAAAATACGTCTGCAAATGAGGAAGTTATTCTCAGAGAAGGTTTACATGAAGTGAAATGTTACAAGAGTATGACAGCTGTTAGTACCCCTCCAGTCTATGTAACTTAGTATATCCCAACATGAATATTGAATATGGTGTAATACGACCTCTTCTTCCACTAATAGATTCGAAATTGAGCACAGCGTACATTTACACAGTACTTATCCTACACAGAACTAGATTGTTTATTAGCATCGAGGTCTCTGCCTAATTCAATACTAAGTAACCTAAAAGGTGAAACAAGCTTTACGCGAGGAACAAAACTGCGAATTCTGTTTCGTTTGGATGCCCCCCTCCCCACATCGATCAACACCCACAAACAGACTTCATTTATTAATAAGCGATCTATTTACGAAAAATCTGAATTTTAAGTCGATTCTTGAAGTCTTGTTTAGCATGATGAGGTTTAGAATCCCACCTGGTTTAAATCCTTGCCGGATGAGGGTGAAATGATTTCTTCCTTTGAAGCCAAGACCTCTTCTTGGCTTGGAGTTCGAACAAAGGAAATATGGCTGACACAGAAAATGTGCTGAGGTCAAAGGTCATTATGGTTGTGCCCACTGATTACCCAAATGATAGACTTACATGTACATAGACCAACTCTACGGGTCTGGAAAAACACTTTATAGCTTGATTTTTCACAAGATATTTACACAGTAGTGGGCATACATGTTCAACTTTATTTTCTGTTGGAAAGTATGGGGACACACAGACACATGCTATGAAGCATTATTGGAAATGAATACTAGAATATACTAGTATGCAGTCTTAAGCATTGTTCTATTTTGCTTCCTTTACCTTTCTGTAAACAAAACAAACAGAAATTTTGTACTAAATATTTGGAGTTGGACTTAAAATACAAGTTCTAAAACTACTCTCTAGCCCCAAAAGCACCACTACGAACACTTTGAAATTGTCCAATTATCATTTTTCAAGACACCACCTTAGACCAGTACAAGTCACTGTGCTAGTCTATCCTGGCCAAGAAAAACAGAAATAAGCAAAACATAATTGAATAAATACATAAGATAAACGAACAAATAAATGGTTGCTACAAGAAATGTTTATCACGTTTTATATCTGTTTTTTATGCAGCAAAAAAAAAGGAAATATTAAACGTAAATAAACATATGTGATATTATCTCTGGCTTTAACTGACAGTACTAGTAGTTTCACAGGTGTTTCCTTTTCACATGCCTGAGGAGGTTGAACTTCTGTCTTGCCTTGTAGTCACACTCTTGACAACTGTAGGGTTTCTCACCGGTGTGAAGCCTGCTGTGTCTGTAAAAATTGGCCTTGTCAGCTGTTCGATACTCACATTCTTCACATTTGTAGGATTTTACACCAGAGTGGCCCATCATATGCCTTTCAATGTGAGACTTTCGATAGGTCTGGTAGTCGCAAAGCTCGCAGCTGTAAGGTTCTGCGTCCGTGTGTCTTTTCATATGCTGGCCAAGATTCGTTTTGAATGACGTCTTGTAGTTGCATTGATTACATTTAAAAGGTTTCTCGCCGGTGTGTGTTCTCATGTGTTCGACAAGACGACGCTGATGACGTGCCCTGTAACCACATTCCCCACACGTAAAAGGTTTTTCTCCTTTATTACGTTTTCTGCGCTTGAAGGAGCTGTTTACAAATGATGTTTTCAATTCGCACATGTGGCGTTTGGAACCGATTTGTGAGTCATTGTCAGGACGAAGAGTCGCCATGCTCTCACAATCCTGGTTTGAAGTCGGTTGACAAGGAGCCAAAGGTGTTTCCTCACTACTGTCTTTTCTAGTCTGTCGTTTCTCGTGTCCGCTGTTGATTATACCAGTGTCTCTGTCATCGGTATAGTGTTCAGTTTGAACCGGGTTTGACGGTTGAGAAATTTGTGCGTTCTGATCATCCTCAGACACATGGTATTCCATCTTTATACATGTATGTACGTAACCGTGGTTTGGAGGCAGTTGACAAGAAGCCAGGCATGTATCGCTTTCCACGTGGCTATCTGTCCTAGAACAAGTAGAAGTATTCATCAGATTAAGTGTATCGGGCTCCTGAGACCTGGATATAGGAGTGTGAATGTTGAGGTCACCATGACAAGCTCTAACTGCTTCATCCTCAGTTGGCATAGCAACATCTTCTTCTTTAATGCAAGAGTCAGTTATGGTATTCATTTGTGTCAAGGGTATTTCGCATGAAGGAATCGTTGGTGAACCTGTCAGTGGACTGGGAATGTTACAAAGTTGATCTTGTTGTGGAACAGTCAGCTGCACCTGCTCTGCGCCACTTGGCGCTGTATCAAACTGGGGCACGAACAAGTCACTGCGTTCCTTCTTTATCACAATGTCCAGTCCAGAACTCTGTTGTGAGGTGTCAGGACTTGACGTCTCTGATAACATTGTTTCAGTGTACGCACTCAGAACATTCTCTTGCATGGTAGCTGTCTCCTGGTCTCGCAAGGGTATGCTCGTTTCCTCTGGAGAACTTACTTCTGATACTCTTTCCAGTTGACGATATTCCTCCAACATCACGTCCCTAAGGAAATTGATCAGCCTGTCCTTGATGCTGTTCTCTTTGTCCATGTTTTGAACTCTTCTGTTGAGTTCAATCATTAGCTCATCCATGGTCAGTCTGGGGAGGACTGCTATGGTCACCTCGTGGGAGAGGCCACAGATGAACTCCTGTTGTCTGGACATGCTGAAAGACATGTCCATAAACGTAAGCATACATTAGGATGCACATGCACAACGGGAAAACCTCTATTAGACTAAATCTATTACAGAATGTAAATGAATGCAGAAAACTTCTATTCCCATGTTGGAATTCGCCATCAGTGTTCATGATTCCCAAATTTAACACTTATGGTTATAATCGTTGTATTACTGAGTGTGATCTGATCATAATGTTACGTTGTACAACTAAATGAAAATCTACCATTCGGAACGTTACATAAAAGATTGCATGGAGTGAGTATGGAACATAATTGCAGTGGTTACCCACAACACCCCCCTCCCCCCACCCTCCTCACATTTACGTCCTAGAAATTGGCAAACCAAAACTACCACATATTTCTTTCAAATCTGCGTAAGCAACTGCGTTTGCAAAACTACGAAAACCTCGCCCTCCTTTCTCAGCACTGGGACCCAGTGCTGAAGATGGCGTCAGCACTGGATTTCCAGTGCTGAATGTTCGTCAGCACTGGAAAACCAGTGCTGACGCGCCCTCAGCACTCGAAACGCCGGCTTCAGCACTGGAAACCGAGTGCTGACGAACATTCAGCACTGGATTTCCAGTGCTGACGAACATTCAGCACTGGAAACCTAGTGCAGTGAAGAACATTCAGCACTGGAAACCGAGTGCTGAGAGATCGGGAGACTCCGAGATACTAAGTATACAGTAATTCGGAATTACGATACGTCCTTTGCTCTACTACTAAAACTTAAGACATTGCTGGATTATACTGAAAAGTTGCTTATTGTTATAATGATAGCTATCCCTTAAACACCTCCTACACATATACATATATCTACTTTTCAGTTACACATGTACAACGAATAAAATACACAACTTTACACGAAGTTTTCTTTGCACGAAGTAACTTTAATCAAATTTGCGTCCTTTTACTAGTACCGCTATCAGCACTTTATAAAAAAAAGTGCAATAAAGGTCTTCATTCATTCATTCATTTTATAAATGATATATATCCCTTATACAGTATACATATATTCAATTACATAAAGAATGGATAGCACAACTACAATTTTCTTTGCACGAAATAACTTATTTTTCCTTCGAATTTACGTCTTGTACCCCTCTCAGCACTGGGAGATGCCAGTGCTGGAAGGACGTCAGCACTGGTTCGCACATCGTTCCAGTCCTTAAAAGACGTCAGCACTGGTTTTCCAGTGCTGAAGATTTCACGAGCACTGGTAAATCCAGTGCGGAAGGCGAGGTTTTTGTATATCAGCACTCGGTTCCAGTGCGGACGGCAGTTTCAGCACTGGTTACCCAGTGCTGAATGACATTTGACCTGGCCGGCCCCGATATCCCCGGATTTCAGCACTGGTAACCGAGTGCTGGCGGCATTTCAGCACTGGAAAACGAGTGCTGACAGAAGTTCAGCACTGGAAAACGAATTCAGCACTGTAAAACCAGTGCTGAGGGAGTTTCAGTACTCGAACAAGGCCGATCAGCACTGGAAAACGAGTGCTGAAATAATTTCAGGAAAACCAGTGCTGAGGCCGTTCAGGCAATTGAATCAGCACTGGAACACCAGTGCGGAAGGCGAGGTTTTCGTAGACTTGCACTGCGTTTATCCCCTACCTGCTTTCTAGCCGAAACATCAGACGGAATGTGGGGTAAATTGACTCTTCCTTAGATGCCCGCAAAATTTCGAACAAAAATGGCTGACAGAAACAAAAACATCAAGCTGGGTCAAAGGTTAGAATCAGGGTCAGACGCACCAACCCGGTTATCCAAATAGTATCAGTATATAGAGCTGACACAGTATTGAGGTTCTACATTTTCACCTACTAAATTTATATCTACGTACTCATAATGCAGAATGCCCATGTTTAAAAAAACCTATCATACCGATCGTTCTTTCTTTTTTAACTGAATCAAAAGAAATGATCTGATTCGAAGCTTAATGCCTTCGCAGTTGCGTTACACTTGCCATTTGTTTATGGGAGAGTGGTTGTATTTCTTGACAGCATAACTCGATCCGTGGGTGGATATTGATAATATTTAGTATGTGGTTAGAAGTCACCAAAATGAAGAAAAATTTCGGTCATGGATTATGTCAGTACTAATGACATTTTGTCCTACTGCAGCAGACCTCCCGGTTTTCATATGTCGTGTTCAACTTTGTTTGAAATTATGTATATAAACTTAACGATGATATACTTCTCCCTCTCTCTATATCAGTTTTATTAAAAACATATTTGGACAGAGAAAAAATAACTCCCCATTAAGGATCGTCGTAGTTTGCTTTTGGGACCGCGCGGCGCAGTGGCAGCATTTGCGGCTCGAGACCGAGAGGTTGCGGGTTCGAATCCAGCTTCCGTGTCACCGATCTTGTGCCATTGGGAAAGGCACTTTACACCACTTTCCTCACTTCACTCAGGTGTAAATTAGTATCTAGCTGCGGCTAGTGGCGTTGTGTGGCCTTGGTGGGGCTTTGTAACCGAGACAGGCTTTAGGGGCATGTTCGGGCATGAGTGGCACCCGCCATGGCACACGAGTCGGGGGTAGGAGGAACCCCTTACATCCTTGGTTGGAAGTCCTCCTAGGAGACGGATACTCCGAACAACAAAGCTGCATCTGCTGGAGCCGACTCACACGTTGCATACGGTTGCCCCTGTGAAACTTAGTGCTCCAGTAGACGAGAGGGTGGAGAAGGAATTGCACACCCCTCCTTCACCATAAAAAGTAATGTGCAGGTCAGGCAAACAGGCAAAAAGCCTGTCTGCCTCCTCATCTGTCCAATCGACAGGAGAACCACAAAAAAATTGCTTTTGGTACATAGTTTTTGTAAAGGTATGTTAAAGTCCTAAAGATAAACACCATGTAGAGAAAGTATGAGGTTGTGGAACTCTAGTTGTATTTTTCTTGACAAATGAATATACAACTGTACCGATGTTCAACTTTATTGCTATCAATAAGTATGAAAATTAAAGGAACAAAACTATAAAGCATGATGACTAGCATCGCCGGAAACCAATGCAAAATTTCGATCTCTTCATTTACGACAGTTTTGTACTTAACTTCTATACTACAAACAAACATTGCAACTAAAAACGCTTTCAGAATGGAGTGTGTATTCCAACAATGGATTGACAGAAGAAATCCTGCATGACTTCCGTCTAATCATTACACTGGCAGTCTGACACATTAGGAAATGGATTACCAACCTAGCACAGCTTATCTAAAGGATTTTGTGCTCTCATGTATTTACATCGGTTAGTGCCCAAAATGTTGCCCATTACATCTTGTGTAAGTGTAGCGTTCTATTGGCTTTGTTAGTTGTTTGTTCTGGATTGATTTAAACCCAATATCACTATATATGAACGGTTTCTCCCCAGTATGTCACCTCATTTCTTAACCAAACGAGCCTTGATGCTAAAATCGCTGTATGAAAAAGGTCTCTGTCTCTGGCACATTATGTGAGCCTTATAACAGTCAGGGTAATCACAGCAAGTGCACCAGTAGGTTTTCTCTCGGTTGGGTTGGTAATGACGAGCCTCTTCAGATCACTCGTATTTCTGTACAGTTAATACAGTAGGAGTGAATTTGTTTTTGCTGCCATCTCCTTTGCAAAATAATAAATGCTGAGATTTTCCAGAAGCAATTAAGTCATTTCCGTTGCAAATGGAACTAGTCCTATGTCATTTTGCTGGTTTTGACTTTTGACAGTCATGAGGGTGTTTGAGTCTCATATGACGATTGAGTTTTCCCCTTTCCTTTGCCTTGTAGTCACATACTTGACAACTGTATGGTCTCTCACCGGTGTGACGTCTAATGTGTTTAATAAGATCGCCCTTATGCGTGGTTCTGTAGTTACATTCCTCACATTTAAAGGATTTCACACCAGAGTGGCACATCATATGCCTTTCCATGTGAGACTTTTGGTAGGCCTGGTAGTCACAAAGCTCGCAGCTGTAAGGTTCTGCGTCCGTGTGTCTTTTCATATGCTGGACTAGACATTTTTTATGTGACGTCTTGAAGTTGCATTGATTACATTTAAACGGTTTCTCGCCAGTGTGTGTTCTCATGTGTGCAACAAGCCGGTACTTATGACGTGCCCTATAACCACATTCGTCGCACATGAAAGGTTTTTGACGTTTTCTGCGCTTGGAGGTGCTGTTTACAAATGATGTTTTCAATTCGCACATGTGGCGTTTGGAACCGATTTGTGAGCCATTGTCAGGATGAAGGGACGCCATGCTCTCGCAATCCTGGTCTGAAGGAGCCAAAGGTGTTTCCTCACTACTGTCTTTTCTACTCTGCTCGTGTCCGTTGTTAGTTATACCAGTGTCTCTGACATCAGTATAGTGTTCAGTGTGATCCGGGTTTGAAGGTTGAGAAATCTGCCTGTTCTGATCATCCTGGGACACATGGCATTCCATTTTTAAATGTAAGTCACCGTTGTCGGGAGGCAGATAACAAGAAGCCGAAGGTTCTTCCTCACGGGTTGTTTTGCTTTCCACTGGAGTCTCTGAGTAAGACGTATTCATTGAATTGAGTGTATCCAAGACCTGCATACTAAATGTAGAAGTGTCGATGTCAAGCTCGTCATGGCGAGCTCTACATGCTGCGTCCTCATCTGACATATCAATGTCTTCTTCTTTAATGAGAGAGTCTGCTGTGACATTCATTTGTGTCAGGGAGGTTTTGAACGAGGGAAACGTTTGTGAGCCTGGACCGGGCGTGTTACAAAGTCGATCTTGTTCCGAAACAGTCGTTTGTATTTGGTCTGTATCCAAGTCGAAATCCTTTGGCTCTGTATGCATGAGCACTTCTCTGCTTGTATCGCGTTCCTTCTTAATCACAATGTCCAGTCCAGAACTTTGCTGTGAGGTGACGGGACTTGAAGTTTCTGATAACATTGTTTCAGCGTACGTAATCAAAATGTTCTCTTGCATGGTAGCTGTCCCATGATTTTGCCCAAATATGGCGGTTTCGCCTGGAAAACTGACATGTGATCTCCTTTCCAACTGATGGTATTCCTCCAACATCACGTCCCTAAGGATACTGACTAGTCTGTCCTTGATGCTGTTCTCTTTGTCCAGGTTTTGAATCCTTCTGTTCAGTTCAAACATCAGCTCCTCCATGGTCAGTCTGGGGAGGACTGCTATGGTCACCTCTTGCGAGAGGCCACATATGAACTCCTGCTGTTGTATGGGCATGCTGGAGGAACACATAGATATAAATACGCGATAAGAAATGCATATTTGTCTCAAAGAACTAAACTAAAAGTCAAACATCTCGTCGGAATGGACAATGCTGAACATCGTTTAAAAAGTTCAGATTGTATATAACATGTGCCTTAATTGATTTTATCGAAATGTAATGACTGATATGATAGTATGTTAACAAAATCAACTCTGGAATAGTACTGATCTAACAGTATAAATCTTAAATCCGAAAATGAGGAAGTTATTCTCGCAAGCCTACGCGGGTCACGGGTTCCTCACTGGGCTTCCAGTGACGAAAATATATTCAAAATGGCGTCATCACTGTACGCCCAGTGACGAAGAAAGCTCGTGGTTTCCCAGTGATTAATTGCTTTGTTCCAGTGATGAAGCTCCCTCGGCACTGGAATTCCAGTGATGAACCTTGACTCGTCACTCTGTTTCCAGTGATGAACTCCGCTCTTCACTCGGGGCCCAGTGATGAACGTCATTTGTCACTGGACACCGGGTGTGGAACCATCGCGGTCACCGGTTCCTCACTGGGTTTTCCAGTGATGGGTGACTGTTCGGCACTGGACACCGAGTGATGAAATTATTTCGGCACTGGGCTTCCAGTGACCATGTTCTAATAGCACTAGAACGTTCCAGTGCTGAGTTTGATGTGCAACAAAAACAGTACCCTAATTCACATGTCGCCATAGCCGTGTTACTGTTAGATTTACGGTCCGGGAGTGTGAGGACTTGCAGAGGCGACGTTAGTATAACTTTCAGTGCTAACTTTGAAATACCCTCAACTGAAACGATGATTCCTTTTTCTTCAGTAAACTGAATATTTTCGTCACTGGTTTACCAGCTGAAGTTTCCTCATCACTGGAAAACTAGTGACGATAGATATTCCCCACTGGTAAGCCAGTGACGACGCGACTTCATCACTGGATACCGAGTGATGAGAAATTTACCCGTGACCTCGGTAGTTTTGCGTTATTCTCAGAAAAAGGTTACGCCAGTATGGACAAGGATCGCTATAAGGGAATGACTCTTGGGCACACGATGCAACTATATCGAGGACCTTTATTCCAACATGGCGATAGAGTAGGAGTCGGTGGTCGGATCGACTAACTATAGGACCGAACAAACAATAACATAGGGGTGTTATTCTAACTAAATACAACATAAACCAACATGGGTGGCGTTACATAAACTGAGATTAACACGAAAATCAAAACTGCGTGATCTGTTGTTCCGTATTTGGATGCCAGTCCCCTCCCCACAGCTATCATCAGCTCATAAACAGACTTCATTTTAATATGCGATCTACTAAAAAAAAGTACTGAGTATTGAAGTCTAGCTTAGCTTGATAAGCTTCAATTTCTTACCTTGTTTATAGTCAGACCGTATGAGGGAAGAGGGGTAGAAGGATTTCTTCCCTGAAGTCACGACGGTTCGAGTCAGAACAAAGATGGCTGGGACGGAAATGATGCAGAGGTCAAGGGTCATCAGTGGTCAGACCCACTGATTACCCAACTAATATCATGTTGATAATCAAAAAAAGCCGCGTAAGGTCTCATTGATGAGTTTCTTCCTCCCATAGACTTCTATGTTATAATTCGTGGTTTAAATGGGCGCGTTCATAATGAAGCTACGTGAAATTTCTGCAGATTTTTCATTCTATGTCGAGTACATTTACCCTATATCGTGGGAAAAAATTGCCAATGTAAACTATACGTAGGAACTTTTTTATAGCAATTACAAACTACGATTAGTCAATCCCCACAAAAGGCACTTTTTCGCTGCTATTGTACAACCGCACCACTCAGAACCCACGACTGTGTACCTCCGACCTAGCGCGCGGCTGCAAAACTTTACCTGCTAATTTCTTCAGTTACAAATAAGCTTTCACCAATCTAACTTTTGAGATCAGTTCCGCTGGCTAAAAAGGAATTTTTCACCGCTAAAAGCATGCGTCCGTGCAGCCGTTCATTTTTGGCTCGGATCTCTTTTAGGGTACCCACTCGCGGAGTAATACATCAATGAGACCTTAATTGTACACCCCATTTGCCAGTGCATTTCGTTCAATTATCCGAAGGGTGCAACAAAACGAAGATATTAAGCTGGAACGCATCATCAATGGATTTGAGGATTTCGTGCAATTAACAGAAGTGTGCGATTATCCGTTGTGCAATTAACTTGCTTCCACTGTAGTATGATAGCAAGAGAAAGTACTAGTACATGTATCTATATAAAGTGATATATTTCTGCCTCTCTACATATGACAGTTTTATATCTATATAAAAATATTTTGACAGAGAAAAAGTAACTCCCCAGGACGGATCGTGGTAGTTCGCTTTTGGTTCATAGTTTATAGTTTTTGAAAAGGTATGTTTAAGTCCTAAAGATAAATATCATGTGGAGAAAGTATGAGGCCGTGGAACTATAGATGTATTTTTCTTGTCAAAGCAGTATACAACTGTGCCGATGTTCAACTTTATTGCTATCAATACGTATGAAAATTAAAGGAACAAAACAATATGTAGCATAATGATTAACATCACCGGAAACCAATGCAAACTTTCGATCTCTTAATTTCTGACAGTTTCGTCCTTCACTTATGTACAAACAAACCTTGCAACTAAAAAGGCTTTCAGAATGCAGTGCGTATTCTGATGATGGATGGACAAACTAAATTATGTATGACTTCTGTCTAATCATTGTACTGGCAGTCCGGCACATTGCGATATGGTTTACCACCTAAGTACAGCTTATCTAAATGATTAGGTGCTGTCATGTATCCACATCAGCTACTGCCCAAACTGATGCCCATCATATTTTGTGCAATTGTGGCGTTTATTGGCTTTGTAGTCGTTTGTTCTGGACTGACTTAAAGCCATGATTACTAGTACGAACAATTTGTCCATAGAATGTTTCCTCGTTTGCTTTAAACTAACTGGCTTTATGTGCCGCCTTGATGCTGCAATCACTACACCACAAATAAGATCTCTTTCCCGATTGGAGCACTGTGAGAACCTTATAGAAGTCAGGGCGGGTCGCCCTGTATTCACAATACGTGCACCTGCACGTGCCTCTTGAGATCACTCATATTTTGGTACGGTAAACGCAGTATTGACAAACCAAACGGTACTTCTAAGAACGCTTCGTTTTTGTTGTCGTCCTTTTTACTTGTCGAGATGGACTAGGTATGTTATGAAGTTGATTTTGTTGTGGAAGAGTCAGATGTACCTTCTCTGTATCAAACTCGCGCTCCTTTGTATACACGAGCATTTCACTGATTGCATCGTTTTCGTTCTTAATAACAATGTCCAATCCAGAACTCTGCTGTGAGGGGTCCGGACATGAAGTCTCTGATAACAATGTTTCAGTGTTCGCAGTCACAACGATCTCCTAAATTTTGCACAGGTATGGTCATTTTGTCAAGAGAACTGGCCTCTGACTTTGTTTCCAACTGTCGGTATTTCACTTCTAAGTATGTATAGACAGTAGACCTTGGAATAAGTAAAAAAAGGAGAGCTTCTACAATGTTAATTAACTATGACGTGTTATTTCTGGTTGGTAACTGATGTCACTGATGTTTCCTTCTCGTATGCCTGAGGAGGTTGCCCTTCTCTCTTGCCTTGTAGTCACACTCTTTACAACTGTAGGGTCTCTCACCGGTGTGAAGCCTGCTGTGTCTGATAAGATTGGCCTTTCGAGCTGTCTTGTAGTCACACTCTTGACAACTGTAGGGTCTCTCGTCGGTGTGATGCCTCATGTGAATAGTAAGATGGCCCTTGTAAATTGTTCTGTAGTCACATTCCTCACATTTGTAGGGTTTCACACCAGCGTGACACATCATGTGTCTCTCAAAGTATGACCTCTTGTAGGCCTGGTAGTCACAGATTTCACATATGTAAGGTTCTGCGTCTGAGTGTGATTTCATATGCTCGACTAGAGTTCTTTTTAATGACGTCTTGTAGTTGCAGTGATTACACTTGGACGGCTTCTCGCCAGTGTGTCTTCTCATGTGCTCAACAAGCCTGGACTTCTTGCATGCCCTGTAACCACATTCGCCACACATGAAAGGTTTTTCGCCTTTGTGACCTTGCCTATGCTTGGAGGAGCTGTTTACGAATGATGTTTCGGATGCGCACATGTTGCGTTTGGAACCGATTTGTGAGTCATTGTTAGGAGGAAGGGACGCCATGCTCTCACAATTCTGGTCTGGAGTCGGTTGACAGGAAGCCAAAGGTGTTTTCTCACTACTGTCTTTTCTACTCTGCTCTTGTCCGTTGTTAGTCATACCAGTGTCTCTGTCATCGGTATAGTGTTCAGTTTGATCCGGGTTTGACGGGTGAGAAATTTGTCCGTTCTTATCATCCTCAGACACATGGTATTCCACCTTTATATGTAATGTTACATCACCGTTCTAGCGAGTGGGGGAGAAGCTATGCTTGACATGTTATACCTTATCTTCACAAAGTCTGGAATGAGGAAATTCCACCAAAAGAATGGTCTAAAATGCTGGTCATACCCGTGCATAAGAAGGGAAGTAAGATGGACCCTGCGAATTACAGGGCCATCTCACTTTTGTCAATTCCGGGTAAGGTTTTCTCTAGGATACTTCTTGACAGAATGAAGGAAAAAACAGAAGCTCACTTCAAGGAATCCCAGTTTGGTTTCAGAAGTGGTAGAGGCACAGTTGGTGCCATATTTGTTGTAAGACAAATCCTGGAGAAAGCTATTAAAGGAAAGAAAGGTTAATCTTCACTTCCATCTTATTGACTTTAAGGCCGCCTTTGATACAGTATGGAGGAAAGCTCTATGGAAAATGATGAGAGCGATTGGGGTAGAGGCAAAAATTGTAAATATTATTGAAGAACTGTACAGAAACACTCAATGTGCAATAACAATCAATAGACAGATCACAAACTGGTTCCAAGTCGGTGTAGGAGTCAGACAGGGTTGCCTCATGTCCCCAGTCCTGTTCAACATATTCCTGGAGTTTGTTATGGATGAGCTGAAAAGTCTTGACATAACTTTTCAACTCCATGATAACTTATCCACAGAGGAAAGGTATGCAGATGACACCACACTTATAGCAGCCATATTCAGTAAACTTCAGCTCTCGACAAAAGAGCTCGAAGTAGCATGCAAGAAATGGGGCCTGAAAGTGAATGCTGCAAAATGTTAAGTCATCTCTAGTATAGAACAAGAAAACATCTTCATAGAGGGTAAAAATGTTGAAAAAGTCCCTGAGTTTGTTTTCCTAGGAAGTGTTGTACCTGGCACCACAAATGATATAAAGAGAAGGATCTCTCTGGCCGCATCCGCATTTGGTAGGCTAAGAAAAACAGTATGGAACTGCAAAAGTTTCAGTAGATGTCTTAAAATGCGTCTCTTCCGAGCACTCATACTACCAATTGCCACTTATGCATGTGAAACTTGGACTCTAAAAAAGTCTGATGAGTCTCTCCTGTTGGCTTTCGAGATGAGATGCCTACGGGCGACCCTCAGTGTTTCACTTCGCCACCGAATTCCGAATGTGGAAATAAGAGCGAGACTGGGTATAGAAAACACCATTATCGATTCCATCAGACTCAGAAGACTAAGGTGGTTTGGTCACGTTGTGAGAAGACCTCCACACACACTTGTCCACAAAGCATACTATCAAGATTTCCAAAAGCCCAGGCCACGGGGCAGACCCCCGAAACGATGGAGAGACCAGATAGAAAAGGACATCGGACAAAGTATTAAGTTGGCGGAGAGAAGTGCGGCGAATCGTGCAGTCTGGAGAAATATCACGGAGGGAGCAAGGGGCCAGTCACTGGCCTAGGCACTTAGGCAGGTAGGCAGGACATCACCGTGGTTGGGAGGCAGTTGACAAGAAGTTGTGGGTGTATCGCTTTCCACGGGATTGTCAGCCCTAGATCTAGTAGAAGTATTCATCAGATTAATTGTATCAGGCTCCTGAGTACTGGATATAGGAGTGTGTATGTTGAGGTCATCATGACAAGCTCTAACTGCTTCATCCTCAGTCGGCATAGCAACGTCTTCTTTTTTAATGCAAGAGTCCGTTATGGTATTCATTTATGTCAAGGGTGTTTGACATGAAGGAATCGTTGGTGAACCTGTCAGTGGACTGGGAATGTTATGAGGTTGATCTTGTTGTGGAACAGTCAGCTGCACCTGCTCTGTATCAAACTGGGGCACGGGCAAGTCACTGCTAGCATCGCGTTCCTTCTTGATCACAATGTCCTGTCCAGAACTCTGCTGTGAGTTGTCAGGACTTGAAGTCTCCGATACTAATTTGTTCCAGCGTACGTAGTCAGAACATTCTCTTGCATGGTTGATGTCTGATTTTGCACAGGTACTAGTATGGTCGTTTCGTCTGGGAAACTGACTTTTTAACTCCTTTCCAACTGCCGGTATTCCTCTAACATCACGTCCCTAAGGATACTGACCAGCTTGTCCTTAATGCTGTTCTCTTTGTCCAAGTTTTGAATTCTTCTGTTAAGTTCAAACATCAGCTCCTCCATGCTCAGTCTGGGGAGGACTGCTATGGTCACCTCTTGCGAGAGGCCACAGATGAACTCCTGTTGTCTGAGCATGCTAAAGGACACATAAAATAAGTGTTATGAAATGTAAATTATACTCAAAGAACGAAAGTAAAGAACCTTGTCGAAAGGGACTATGGTATTCTGCTGAAAACCATTGTAAAAGTTCAAATTCGACGATTCGATGTAACGTTATCTATATTTTTATATAGATACAAAACTGTCATATGTAGAGATAGGCAGAAATATATCACTTTATATAGATACTAGTACTTCCTCTTGCTATCATACTACAGTGGAAGCCAGTTAATTACACAACTTATAATCGTACACTTCTGTTAATTGCACTAAATCCTCGAATCTCGTGATGATGCGTTCCAGCTTAATATCTTCTTTTTGTTGCACCCTTCGGATAATTGAACGAAATGCACTGGAAAATTGGGTGTGTAATTGTGCGGCTTTTTCAGCATGGTAGTTGGGTAATCAGTGGGTCTGACCACTGATGACCCTTGACCTCTGCATCATTTCCGTGTCAGCCATCTTTGTTCTGACTCGAAGCCGTCGTGACTTCACACAGTGCACAGGGAGGTCGTTGATCGGTAGAACTTGGGTCGAAATCAAGCATGGAACGAGTCGTTTATTTTTGAACGACTATTTTACGACTCATGCAGCGACTCAAACACGACCGCAGGCTAAATCCATATGGTTCCTATCGACTACAATACGACCAATTTCCGACCTATTTACTACGTCGGTCGATAATCAGTCGTATTAGTCGTATTCTGGTCGCGTACCCGTGGGGAGGTCAGCTGAGGTCATAATGTGAGTTACGTCCTGATTACCCAAATATGAAATGAAACGTAGGTTAGTCAGGTGAGTAAGGCATTCAAGTCTGCTATTTTCCTCTTTTGCATAGTTCTAGCAGAAAGAAGGGAAAATGATTTAACAAATATTCTTAATTTTATTTTTCAGGATCAATTTCGTAGAATCATGCTTTGGGCTGCAGTTCGCCGGGCACAATTATTCCTATATTGTTCTTGTCCTAATCTATTGTTCTGAAGTTGTTTTTTTCATGATTTTTTTTTGTTCAATTTTTTAATTCCTGTTTTATTAACACGTTCCTGTTCTTGTTCCTAACACCTTACTACAATGATAGACAACTCACAAGTTTGTAAAGCTTAGTAATAATGATGCAGGCAAATAAAGCTAACGAGTTACATGTAGGGAGCTTCCAAGGATCAGTAGATTACATCGCCAAAGAATCATATAACTACTAGTACACGTTATTAAGAAGAATAAAACGGTACAAGTAGATGTGTTAAGCATCAGTACATCCAAATAAGGTATCAATTAGCAAGCCATCAGCGTAACTAAACAATTTAGAGCAGGTAAGTCAGGGAAAGTACATGGAAACAACACAAATGGCGGTTCACGTGGCTGACGGTCCCAGCATGCACAGCATCGGTAAATTCAACCAGTGTTGCTGACGACAGAGATATCACTTGAAGGAAGCAACCCACAAGGTAAAATGTTTTCAAAAAGCCATCTGGGATTTTTATCTTTACAGTGTAAAGAACGCTTCAGCTTGAGTAAAAATATTTCTGTATTCGTTGTACAATATCGCATTGCCAAGTTTGTAAACTAATAATTTCAAATAAATGAGATAAACGTGCCCCCGTGGTGTAGCGGAATATGACAGCGTTGAAATACTGCGTTGGAAAATGGAGGTATGAGGGCGTAGGATCGAATCCAACAATACACATTTTTTTTTTTTTGCGAACAAGTCTTCATTAAGTATAAGTTTTTTTTTAACACTTTTAAAGTGAGGTTGACACGTAAAGAACACATATCAGATTTGGTTGAAAAAAATTAAAGATTTCGTACGGCTTCGATCTCACGCCATTACACCTCTATCTTCCCCAACTCGGTGCTGTCGTAGACCGCTACGCCACGGAGGCACGTGTCATTTTTTGTTTGCAATTGAGAGTTTATAACGTTACGGACCTATAAAAGAACAGTAGAATGACATGTAACAATAATTTTATTTCTTTTTCATTTATTTATTTGTTTCGCTCTTAAAAGAACAAAAATAAATAAATGAAAAAGGATTATAAAGAACATAACAAGTGCAGGGGAGATCAAAAGCTTCTGCTTATGAGAAGGCCTTCCTTTACTAACTTATTACAATGTATATAAATTAAAGAAACCAATAGAATGAAAACACCTTACACTAAATAATTAACCATAACTAAGGTAATAATTGATGGATATAAGTCACAAATTGAAGGTTACCAGTTGTAAACAAGGAAGTGTAAACCAATTAAGGAATTATAGGATTATTGATAAAACCAGGATGTTAGGAACACTTGAGGCCATTCTGATTAACCTTTTCCTGAAATAAGGAATAAGCTGGAACAAAAACGTCAGGAACAACAGTACAGTGATATGTACAATCAATACAATCCACAATGCAATGTGTATACGAATGGAAGTTGCCATGATATGTCATACTATTCGTAAAATAAACAATAGTAATAGAGAATAAACTCAAGCAATATGTCAAAAATACATGTAAATACATGTATATAAGAATCAGAGCAAAAAAGTATCGGTACACGTAAAGATGATCCTACCCGTTTTTGTTGTAAATGACATATGACATGTAGTGGTGTAAGAAAAGGCCCTTTGGTTAAAAATATGATATTCTGCAACTGGTATCATGACATACTTGCGTATTGAGCTGTTTGTGTCTCCAAGTATTACATTGAAGACATCTGAAGGTAAAAGTTCACTTGACTGTTGTTCAAACCGTTATTTTATTTCGTTCAAAAAGTACGTAGACTTGAGAGTCCAAGAGAGCATACCTAGGTGTTTCTAGTTCTTCTTTACAATATTCACAAGAAGGGTTATCTAAAACTTCCAAATCTGCAACATTCTGTTGGTTGTCAAAAATGTATATTGGAAAAAAAAAGTATAAAATTTGACATAAAGTTGTTTCGTAGATCACTTTAAATACACTACCAAAAACATTTCATTATCTTTCTTGTTTTTTTTTTCTTGATTAAACACAGAAAAAATTCTTAAAACAAGCTTTCTGTATCTGAAGAACATTGTGTCCAGCACGAGTTAACATTTTTTTCTGAAGTAAAGTTTTGTTACAGAATTTTTCTGTAAGATTATTCTGCTTACACACTTCTACTTTGTAAACTAATGTTACATCCAGAATGGTATTCTTGTTGTAAGGCTTTTAAGTTACTACAGATATTTGCATCTGGGTTCTTGCGTTTTTAAGATTACTTTCTCATTGGACTGCCTCACCGAAAATGGTTTTTCTCATTTGCTTCTTTTCTTATGGAAAGCTTTTCTTACGTGAAGGAAATTAAGAAAATGTGCACAATCTCTTCATGTCATTCCTTATAGATTGAGCTTTCTCTTTTATTCTTAAGAAAGTATTTCTATCATGATACTAGGCAACAAAAATTTTCTAAAAAAAATTAAGAAAAAATGTTTTAATCTTCCTATAAGATTAATTTCCTCTGATGAACTAAAAAATATTACGAGTATTCCATAAATTCTAACTGCAAGAATTTGAAAATACAAGAACTTGAATATTCTATCATGAAAGTAATTATTGCATCAAGATTCGGGGATTTTAATATCTTTACTATACTTCTATATAACTTGATGATAGTTATAAATCCTCACAACAAAAAATTCTAAGATGCATGTTCTCAAATCGAAATTCCCTCTCCCTTTGGCATTGCTTAAGGACTGAATTAGATTTTTTACTTCTAAGATTTATGTTCTTACATAAAAACACTGTTCTCACTGTTATGAAGAATTATGAGACTTCCCTTTCTCAAAGTTTCTTGATACTGAAAAAATATTCAAGCCTGTTATTGTAGCATTTATACTTAAATGCAGTTTCATACTTTACCAGTGAGGAATCTTTTCTCACTCCAACATTCTTACTGCCTAAAATGTTTTTTGACCTCAAATATTTATGTACTTACATCAACAATACTTTTCTTACTTCAAGAGTGAAAATTCATATTGCCTAAAAATGTTTTCTTACCTCTATATACCAAAAATGACTTTTCTTGTTTTTCTTCCACATAGAAATTCCTATTGTCTCGAAAAAAATTCTCTTACTTCTAAGATTGACATCGTAACACCAAGAATACTTTTCTCGCGTCAAAAGTATAAATGTTATTATAATACATAGAAATGTGTTATTATTTCTACGATATTGATGCTCTTACACCAAGAATGATTTTCTTACTTCAAGTGAAAATTGTTTTATTGCCAAGAAAGTCTTACATAAGATTAATATTTTACAACAAAAATACTTTTCTTACACCAAGAGCAAGCATTCTGTCTAGAAATATTTTTAAGATTGACGTGCTTGCACCAAGTATAATTTTCTTACATCAAGAGCATAGGTAATAATGTCTAGAAATATTGATATTCTTACACCAAGGATATTTTTTCTTCTTTTCTTGGCCTCTCTATTCTATATGCGGTATATAAAATGTCATCTGACTTGGCAATGCTTCCAGATATCAATTTCAACACTGCCAAAGATGCTTGTTTTGCTTACCCCATGGACAAATCTTATATGAAGAAAATATTCTTGCAAGAAGAAAATGTAGAATTAGATTCAAGCAAAACAAACTGCAGTAAAAATCTTAATTCTCATGCGAAGAACAATTTTCTTACTCTTCTTTGGTGAAGAAAATTTTTCTGAAAGATTTTCACACCTAAGAATTTTCTAGAACTTTAAGCAAAATCTTCTTATTTTTCCTTATGATGCAAGAAAAAAATATAAAATTGCTTGCTTTTTTATAACTCTTAAGAAGTACAAGAATTTTTGCTCTTGATGTAAGAAAAGTATTCTTGGTGTACGAATATTAATCTCAAAAATTTCTAAAAAATTAAAGCAAAAATTAGCTTGCTCCATGGACAAGCACGTTTTTAAAAAATTCTTGGGACAGATTAACTTTCGTCCTGGAATATAAATTTTCAGTGAAGGAAAACAAAATAAACAAGAAAAAAATTTTGGTAGTGAACTGCATAACCCTTCCACCCCAGTTCTATTTCCAACGGCAATTGGAGTGATCACAATCCTCTGACATCCGGAAATAAGTGAAGACTATGTAATTAGTGAATATGTACTTTCTATTGCACTGCCAAAAATGCCTTTTCTTGTTTATCTTGTTTTGCTTCCTCACAGAAAATTTTAAGATGTTCTTACACCATGAACTATTTTCTTACTTCAAGAGAAAATTGCTATTGTCTAGAAACGTTTTCTTACTTCTATGATTGACTTTTCTTACACTAAGAAAACGTTTCTCACCTAAAGAGTAAAAATCGTATTGCCTAGAAGTATTTTCTTAGTTCTAAGAGATTAGATGTTCTTACACCATAAATAATTTTACTTCAAGAGAAAATTGCTGTATTGCCAAGGAACTCTTTCTTACTTCTAAGATTAGTATTCTTACACCAAGAATACTTTTCTTACATCCAGAGCAAAAATTCTTACTGTCTAGAAATGTTTTGTTCCTTTTAAGATTGACGTTCTTGCACAAGAATACTTTTTTTCACCTCAAGAATAAAAATCTTATTGCCTAGAAATATTTTCTTACCTTAAGATTAATATTCTTACACTTTTCTTACATCAAGGGCAAAAATTCTTAATCCCTAGAAATATTTTCTTACGTCTAAGATTGATATTCTTATGCGAAGAATATTTTTCCTAACAATGCCTAGAAATATTTTCTTACTTGTAAGATTAATATTCTTACACAAAGACTACTCACCTCAAAAGTAAAAATCTTATTGCCTAGAAATGATTTCTTACTTTATCATTGACGTTCCCACACCATTGTTTTTCTTACATCGAGAGCACAGTTCAAATATTTTATTATTTCCATGATTGATATTCTTACACCATGAATATTTCTTACTTTAAGAACTGAAGTCCTATTACCTAGAGATATTTTCTTAGAGATTTATGTTTTTTTCACCCAAAATACTTTCCTTGCTTTAAGAGTTACAGTTGAAATGACACGTTTGGTGGCTTCGTGTTCTGTAGATTGTACTGTACAAAACAACAAAAATTATATTTGGAATTCATTCATTCATTTGCAGAATATCTTTGGCCTCTCTATTCTATAAGTTGTATATAGCAGTCTGATCCGTCTTGGCAGTGGTTCCAAATATTCAACTGCATAAAGAAAACCCTTCCAGCCAAATTTTATTTGCAACGGCAATTGCAGTGATCACAATCCTCGGACATCTGGAAATAAGTTAAGACAAATTGTCATTGGCTCTGTACTTTCTATTGTGAGTTTAAATATAAACTTATAGCATATGAGTTAGCTTGTAATTTCTAGATGTTTGCACCTAGAGGGTTGGCTCAATGTAATTTCAACAGTTGGTTGGTCCACGATGTCAGCTGTTATCGTTACACCACACATAATTCGACGAACATCTGTTCAAGGACATCTGCAACTTCCGCCTCGTCAGTTATAACTATATTTCAACACCGATGAAATTGACAGTCCCAAACATCGAATATGATGAACAAAAAGAACAAACCGAAATCCAAACTATCCAAATTACAGAGAATATAGCGGCGATTTGCGAAAAATTACGAGCGGACGGCATGCAAAAGAAACGTTAAGACTTTACTTGACTGCCACCCAAATCACGTAAATATCGATACAACTCAATCTATCCCAATATATGATTTGCACATCTTTAACAAAAATAAGGGGAAAAACATCAACTAATACCAAAACTGTACCAAACATGTCTGTTAACTCTTTACCGGTCAGAAGCTCGTCTTACCCCGGTAACTTTATAACACTCTACCCCTAAAGCAACCTATATTTTGTCTACTTCACATCGCTGAAAAAACTTTGCCCAGACCCAAGTCATTTATTCACTGCCTCCAAATGTTCTCTCCAGCACTGCGGACGGACGAGTGTGCTACAAATATAAAGGTGACAGCTACTGCATGCAAAAACGGTCTCGTGTGGCCTTGGACGTTTAGCTCCCGACATCAAGCGGCGCGCTGTCCTGCAGTAGTGGCAGGCTTTGGACGGCTTCCCTCGGCTCACTTGTCGATGCTCTTCCGTGACATCGCTCCCAGGTGGTCTCGCAATGGCCGGAACGGTAGCTTCTCTTTGTCTGGCGGTAAAGTTTGCCACGAGCTGTTTCACCAACTCCCGACGGAAACTCAGCTGAGCAGTCTTGTTTGCGCTAGGTGCGGGTTTTACGTTCGCAATATATAATTTCCAGTTCAGGAAGGCGTTCACAACAGCCTTATTTAAGACAAACCAAAAAAGTTGTCTGTGCCATTTTTTGGACGGACGGCCAAATTCGTACGATCCGCGGAGCTGGTCAGCAAGATCAACGGCTTTGTAGTAGGACTGGTACCTGGCCACCGCCGCCGGACACCGCAGATTTTGGTGAACACGGTCCCCAACAGACTTGCACCGCCTAGTGACAGGTTTATCGGGAGCATCAACCCTTGTTGCCGTGGAGAGTAGTATCAGTGTCTTGCTGTCCTTCCACTTGACGACAGTTACAGGTCCGTCATGGAACTTAGTGGACGTCCCTTTTGGTACCGACGCTGGATATGGAGCCCGGAAATCCAGCTTCCTATTCCTGCCTACCCTGACAGGTTGTGGGTATGAATGCTTGACGTTAGGCAGGCCCAGCGCATTTTTCCTCACCGTACCGCAAAGGTAGGTGTCATGGGCAAACAGATGGTCTGCTAGTTGCAGGCCGGTATAGAAAGAATCGCAATAGACTGTGCGAAACGACCCTTGAAAGGGAACCGTAAGCCTGTGAACGATTCGGGCCGGCTTGCTATCAAGGTCGCAGACTTCGTCCTGCTCGATCCTGTGCCAGGCTCTCTCTTCAGCTGGCATGTCTTCGGGGTCCCGGCGAGCGCCGCACACCTCATCCCTTAGAATATACCCATCTGGTTCGGCCAACACTCGGATACAATAGCCATACCTGGTAGGTTTGGCTGGATTATACCGTCTGAGGTGGTGTCGACCTCGGAAAGATACCATAGCCTCGTCCACGGCGAGATGTCCGCCAACGTTTCGGGCCAAGCAGCTGTTCCGGATTACCCTACTCATCACGGTCCGAACTTTCCGAACCTGGTCTTGCCGTTCACGTTCTTTGAAATACTTCAGTCTCTGGCTACGAGGCGGAAGAAACCCCTCTGAAGAATAGTGCAAGTAGCGCAGAATTTGCTTAAAGCGTAAGACGGGGAATGTCTGCTTCAGCAGTTCACAACCAAAGTCCTCCTCAGTGGACCAATACGACTCCAAAGACGGTTGATGCGTGTAGCCGGCACAAATCATGCAGCCAAGAAAGGCTTTGAGCTCGGTCGTCGTGGTCCTATACCAAGGAGAGCGCCTTTCTTTACGGAAATAACTCCTCCTCTCGGTAGCATACTTGTTGGTGCATCTTACAACATAACGCAACAAGTCCTCGTCTACTAGCTCCAGAAAAAAGGACAGCTCATTTCGGCCGATCTCTGTTCGCACCAGTCCGACTGGCCCGGGTGGTACAAAGTTTCTGGGCCGGTAAGAATAATCTTCTCCTTCAACAACGGTTGCCCATGGCCGATCATATGGAACCGATCCCGCCTTACGATTCCTTCGGGAAAACATACCAACTCGGGCAGCTCTCGTCTGCCTGATTACTTCGTAGAGGTCTACCGTCCGCCCTCTACCCACGGCACCA
>NC_049993.1:1644774-1659774 GCF_000003815.2 Branchiostoma floridae | reverse complement strand
GACGCGAGAGCACCGTCGGAGCGCCACCTTGTCGAGGCGGTAAGGAAGAGAGAGGGTCGGAGCTGGAGGCCAGGGGCACCGCCCGCTCCTTGCCACGAAGTGTTTGCAAGTAGACACGCGAGTAGTGTCTGCTTCGTTTCGGTAATGATCCTTCCGCAGGTTCACCTACGGAAACCTTGTTACGACTTTTACTTCCTCTAAATGGTCAAGTTTGATCGGCTTCTCGGCGCTCCTCCAGACCGTTGCCGGCCCGAGAGGGGCCGATCGACTGACCTCACTAAACCATTCAATCGGTAGTAGCGACGGGCGGTGTGTACAAAGGGCAGGGACGTAATCAACGCGCGCTGATGACACGCATCTACTGGGAATTCCTCGTTCATGGGAGATAATTGCAATCCCCGATCCCTAGCACGAAGGCGGTTCAGCAGGTTACCCGCACCTTTCGGCGAAGGCGAAAAACTCGCTGATGCCTTCATTGTAGCGCGCGTGCGGCCCCGGACATCTAAGGGCATCACAGACCTGTTATTGCTCCATCTCGTCCGGCTTACTGCCGGCTGTCCCTCTAAGAAGTTGCGGCCGATCGCACGGGATCGCCGAACTAGTTAGCATGCCAGAGTCTCGTTCGTTATCGGGATTAGCCAGACAAATCGCTCCACCAACTAAGAACGGCCATGCACCACCACCCACAGAATCAAGAAAGAGCTCTCAATCTGTCAATCCTTACTGTGTCCGGGCCGGGTGAGTTTCCCCGTGTTGAGTCAAATTAAGCCGCAGGCTCCACTCCTGGTGGTGCCCTTCCGTCAATTCCTTTAAGTTCCAGCTTTGCAACCATACTTCCCCCGGAACCCGAAAACTCAGGTTTCCCGGGAGCTGCCCATCGGGTCATCGAAGTAACGCCGACGGATCGCTGGTTGGCATCGTTTATGGTTGTGACTAGGGCGGTATCTGATCGCCTTCGCGCCCACAACTTTCGTTCTTGATCAATGAAAACATTCTTGGCAAATGCTTTCGCAGTGGTTCGTCTTGCGGCGATCCAAGAATTTCACCTCTCCCGCCGCAATACGAATGCCCCCGTCCGTCCCTCTTGATCATTACCTCACGTTCCGAAAACCAACGAAATAGAACCGAGGTCCTATTCCATTATTCCATGCACCACTATTCAGGCACCAGGCCTGCTTTGAACACTCTAATTTTTTCAAAGTAAACGCTCCGGCACCCCGAGACACTCAGTTAAGAGCACCAAGGAGAATCCGGCAGGGAGGGCCGGGACGAGCGGTGACACGCCTCGCGGCGGACCGCAAGCCCGGCCCCAAGATCCAACTACGAGCTTTTTAACCGCAACAACTTTAATATACGCTATTGGAGCTGGAATTACCGCGGCTGCTGGCACCAGACTTGCCCTCCAATAGATCCTCGTTAAAGGATTTAAAGTGTACCCATTCCAATTACGGGGCCTCGAAAGAGTCCCGTATTGTTATTTTTCGTCACTACCTCCCCGAGTCGGGAGTGGGTAATTTGCGCGCCTGCTGCCTTCCTTGGATGTGGTAGCCGTTTCTCAGGCTCCCTCTCCGGAACCGAACCCTGATTCCCCGTCACCCGTTGCCACCATGGTAGGCACAGAACCTACCATCGAAAGTTGATAGGGCAGACATTCGAATGATCTGTCGCCGGTGCGAAGACCGTGCGATCGGCTAGGTTATCCAGAGTCACCAAAGGTACCGGAACGAACTCCGGGTCGGTCTTGGTCTGATAAATGCACGCCAGACCGTGAGGTCGGCGCTTCTTCCGCATGTATTAGCTCTAGAATTACCACAGTTATCCATGTAGGATGTGACGATCAAAGGAACCATAACTGATTTAATGAGCCATTCGCAGTTTCACTGAGACAGTTTAATCTTTGAGACAAGCATATGACTACTGGCAGGATCAACCAGGTAGCGAGGAAGCCCTGGCGGCAGGGCGGGCTGGCTTCGCGGGCCGCCGGGAGAAGCACCGAGGTGCGCTCTCGACCGGGGCCGCGCGCGCCGAGCACCGCCGCCGCCAAAGTCCATCGCTGCCGTGAGATGGGAATGCGCAGCGGTGCCGCAAACCCTCGGGAGCCTGAGCGCAGAACTCCCGGCCACACCTGACCGTTGCTTCCCTTCAACGCCCGAGCCGTCCCCGCGAGGGAACGGTCCCGCACTCTCACGACCGACGCGTCCGCCGAGAAGGCGGACGGCCGGGTCTCGAACAGCCGAGTCCGCAAGGCGTACTCGCACGCAGACGGAAGGGGCGAGCCGTCGCCGTTGAGCCCCGACTGGCGGGACTCGGGCGCTGCCTCCGCGGAGGCTGGCCCTGGCGCTCGTTCCGGACGCCCTCGGCACGGCCGTCCTCGCCCGCAGGAGCGAAGGAACGACCGCCTTCCAAGCCGGTTGCGACCTCTGGCTGCATCCCGCGCGGGGAGTGGCAGCCTGGTCGGCGGGGTAGCATAACGACTGGCGAGAGAGTGTGCGATTGCTCGCCGCCGTTTCCCGAGCTAGTCAAAAAACGACCACTCTCTCAAGGTAGGCTGAGCATCCCACGACATGGTCAGACACCCTGTAGAGCACTTTTTTGAAAAACCACCGAAACACGACCACGGGGTGGGCCTCGGCGCCCGGTGACAAATCCAACCGAAGCCTGCACTTACCCATCCCGGTCCAACCCCCCGACCGGAGACGGGCACGGGGTGGGCCCCGGAGCCAAGTGACAAATACAACCGGAGCCTGCACACACCTATACCGGTCCACCCTGACCGGAGACGGGCACGGGGTGGGCCTCGGAGCCAAGTGACAAATCCAACCGAAGCCCACACACAACCATCCCGGTCCACTGGTCTTCACATTGGAAGAGTCCAGTGAGATGGGAAAGCGAACGCTACCAGCCAATGCGAGCCGTCACCGTCCAGCCCCCGGTGCCGATTGACAAATCCAACCGAAGCCCACACACAACCATCCCGCTCCACTGGTCTTCACATTGGAAGAGTCCAGTGAGATGGGAAAGCGAACGCTACCAGCCAATGCGAGCCGTCACCGTCCAGCCCCCGGTGCCGATTGACAAATCCAACCGAAGCCCACACACAACCATCCCGGTCCACTGGTCTTCACATTGGAAGAGTCCAGTGAGATGGGAAAGCGAACGCCACCAGCCAATGCGAGCCGTCACCGTCCAGCCCCCGGTGCCGATTGACAAATCCAACCGAAGCCCACACACAACCATCCCGCTCCACTGGTCTTCACATTGGAAGAGTCCAGTGAGATGGGAAAGCGAACGCTACCAGCCAATGCGAGCCGTCACCGTCCAGCCCCCGGTGCCGATTGACAAATCCAACCGAAGCCCACACACAACCATCCCGGTCCACTGGTTGTCACATAGGAAGAGGCCAGTGAGATGGGAAAGCGAACGCTACCAGCCAATGCGAGCCGTCACCGTCCAGCCCCCGGTGCCGATTGACAAATCCAACCGAAGCCCACACACAACCATCCCGCTCCACTGGTCTTCACATTGGAAGAGTCCAGTGAGATGGGAAAGCGAACGCCACCAGCCAATGCGAGCCGTCACCGCCCAGCCCCCGGTGCCGATTGACAAATCCAACCGAAGCCCACACACAACCATCCCGGTCCACTGGTCTTCACATTGGAAGAGTCCAGTGAGATGGGAAAGCGAACGCCACCAGCCAATGCGAGCCGTCACCGTCCAGCCCCCGGTGCCGATTGACAAATCCAACCGAAGCCCACACACAACCATCCCGCTCCACTGGTCTTCACATTGGAAGAGTCCAGTGAGATGGGAAAGCGAACGCTACCAGCCAATGCGAGCCGTCACCGTCCAGCCCCCGGTGCCGATTGACAAATCCAACCGAAGCCCACACACAACCATCCCGGTCCACTGGTTGTCACATAGGAAGAGGCCAGTGAGATGGGAAAGCGAACGCTACCAGCCAATGCGAGCCGTCACCGTCCAGCCCCCGGTGCCGATTGACAAATCCAACCGAAGCCCACACACAACCATCCCGCTCCACTGGTCTTCACATTGGAAGAGTCCAGTGAGATGGGAAAGCGAACGCCACCAGCCAATGCGAGCCGTCACCGTCCAGCCCCCGGTGCCGATTGACAAATCCAACCGAAGCCCCCACACAACCATCCCGCTCCACTGGTCTTCACATTGGAAGAGTCCAGTGAGATGGGAAAGCGAACGCTACCAGCCAATGCGAGCCGTCACCGTCCAGCCCCCGGTGCCGATTGACAAATCCAACCGAAGCCCACACACAACCATCCCGGTCCACTGGTTGTCACATAGGAAGAGGCCAGTGAGATGGGAAAGCGAACGCTACCAGCCAATGCGAGCCGTCACCGTCCAGCCCCCGGTGCCGATTGACAAATCCAACCGAAGCCTACACACAACCATCCCGTTGCACCCCGACCGGGGCCTGCCGCCGAAATCCCCGGACGCCTGCGCGGTCTCGGGGACCTGTGCGACACCGTTAGGATCGTTCTCCGACGCCTGCCCGGCCCGGGGCCTCATACACTGCGATCGCAGTCGGGCGGGACCAGGGGCTCACACCGCCCGCCGGCGGCACTACCGCCGGCCGGTGAACACCACGTTATGCCCGAAGGACCCGCTAAAGTCACCGGACAAGCCCACCTTTTCTCCGTGCGGGAATCTTCCCGGCACCACCACGGACCGTGTCGAGCAAACCAGGTCTCGCTAGGCCCTTGCAAACGCCCGGTATGGACGGAGCAAGGCCAACCTAGTCAAAAAACGACCACTCTCTCTTATGGTAGGCTGAGCGAGTCACACCTTGGTCAGACACCCTAGAGAAATCCGAACGTCCCGGGACCGGGCATTGCCGCATATCGCCGTGCAGCTGGTGGGCCCTGGACCTTAGATTCAACATTCGTTAACGGTTCAGTCCCTTCCTCGCCCCGAGAGGGACCTCGAAAGGCTTCTCCCATACTTAATACATGTACAGAAACATCGGACGAGCGCAGTCTCTTCAGGCGCTCCCGTGACGGTGCCTTGGCGCATACCGCCGTGCAGCCGACGGGTCAGGGACCCGCAAGGCACCGGCCCTTAGCCCCTCAGCCCCTAACTGGCCCGGGGCGGTCTCCACCGCGACCGGTTTCCGGCGGGACCAGGGGCTCGCACCGCCCGCCGGCGGCACTGCCTCCGCCCGGTAACCACCACGTTATGCCCGAAGGACCCGCTAAAGTCACCGGACAAGCCCACCTTTTCTCCGTGCGGGAATCTTCCCGGCACCACCACGGACCGTGTCGACCAAACCCGGTCTCGCTAGCCCCTTGCAAACGCCCGGTATGGACGGAGCAAGGCGGACCTAGTCAAAAAACGACCACTCTCTCTTATGGTAGGCTGAGCGAGTCACACCTTGGTCAGACACCCTAGAGAAATCCGAACGTCCCGGGACCGGGCATTGCCGCATATCGCCGTGTAGCTGGTGGGCCCTGGACCTTAGATTCAACATTCGTTAACGGTTCAGTCCCTTCCTCGCCCCGAGAGGGACCTCGAAAGGCTTCTCCCATACTTAATACATGTACAGAAACATCGGACGAGCGCAGTCTCTTCAGGCGCTCCCGTGACGGTGCCTTGGCGCATACCGCCGTGCAGCCGACGGGTCAGGGACCCGCAAGGCGCCGGCCCTTAGCCCCTCAGCCCCTAACTGGCCCGGGGCGGTCTCCACCGCGACCGGTTTCCGGCGGGACCAGGGGCTCGCACCGCCCGCCGGCGGCACTGCCTCCGCCCGGTAACCACCACGTTATGCCCGAAGGACCCGCTAAAGTCACCGGACAAGCCCACATTCTCTCCGTGCGGGAATCTTCCCGGCACCCCCACGGACCGTGCCGACCAAACCCGGTCTCGCTAGCCCCCTGCAAACGCCCGTTATGGGCGGAGGAAGGCGGACCTGGTCAAAAAGCGACCACTCTCTCTTATGGTAGGCTGAGCGAGTCACACCTTGGTCAGACACCCTAGAGAAATCCGAACGTCCCGGGACCGGGCATTGCCGCATATCGCCGTGTAGCTGGTGGGCCCTGGACCTTAGATTCAACATTCGTTAACGGTTCAGTCCCTTCCTCGCCCCGAGAGGGACCTCGAAAGGCTTCTCCCATACTTAATACATGTACAGGAACATCGGACGAGCGCAGTCTCTTCAGGCGCTCCCGTGACGGTGCCTTGGCGCATACCGCCGTGCAGTCGACGGGTCAGGGACCTGCACGGCGCCGTCCCGTCCGTCCGTTGACCGCTCAGCCCGGAACGTCGGGTCGGGCCCTTGCTACCGGCGACCTGCCGACACGGGCCGGACCTGTCGAGACGAGCTCAGGATCGCCGTTTCACACAAACTTCCCGGCGGCTTTACTTTTGGCCCATTCCGGCCCGGCATTAAACTGACTATTGCACCGTATCACATTTTTTCTCGGCAACCTTTTCCTGGACTCCAAATAGAATCCACGTATGACTGCCAAAGAGTTAACGGACATAATGATGCCAAATATATAACAAAAAAGTGTGGCAATTAAAATTATTGCCATGGCGACGGTTTTATTGTTTATAAGTAAAAAAGATTGTTATTAAGTTAATGGATTTTCATAGTCGTATTTCATAAGCCTGACGATTAATGTTCAGAGAGTATTTATTTATCTATTATTTTTTTATTATCTATTTATCATTTATTTCTTATTCATCTATGATCTACTTATTATTTATTTATTATTTATCATTTGTTTATTTATTTATCATTTATTTATTTATTATCTATGTATTTATTAATTCATTACTTATTTATTTATTATTCATTATGTATTATTTATTTACTAATTATTATTTTTTTATTATGTATTATTTATTTATTATTTATTTATTATTTATTTATTATCCATTTATTATTCATCTATTGTTCATTTATTATTTATTTATTATTTATTTATTATTTATTTATTATCTATTTATTATCTATTTATTATTTACTTATTATTTATCATTTATTTATTAATTATTTAATTATTTATTTATTAATTATTTAATTATTTATTTATTATCCATTTATTATTTATTTATCATTTATTTATTATTTATTTATTATTTATTTGTTATTTATTTATTATTTATTTATTATTTATTTGTTATTTATTTATTATTTATTTATTATTTATTTATTATTTATTTATTATTTATTTATTATTTATTTATTATTTATTATTTATTATTTATTTATTATTTATTTATTATTTATTTATCTCCGGTACGTCTGAAGTCCTAGGCTTGTCTCAATTTCGAATACAGAAAACACTGCGGTGCACAGGTATAGGCCTATACCGGTATGTGCCCTGCGACTGGAAAGCTTACCCGTGGAGGTAATGTTTCAGTCCGGCATGATGCAACTACGCACGCGTGGACGTTTGCATTCATGACATTCCTGTACAGTTTTTGGAATTCAAACAGTCACTCACTATACTATTAGGCTCGCCCATGAGGCGTCGCCAAAAATTCATGTACCTACAAGCACAACACAAGGGGCAGCACGAAACAACAGCACACACAATAGATAACAGACAATGTCGCCAAACGTACATCATATCAAAGGGATGCCCAAAGACGTTGGTAAACGACGTCAGCTGTTGTCGTTACATCACACATAAAACGACGAACAACTGTTCCATTACATCATGTAACATATGTTAGACAACTCATAACCCTCCCTATCTGCTTGGAGATAAGCTGATTACCTAATGCTAAAAACACATTGCCTGTTCTACAATACCGAAAATATAGGGGTGATTTATGAAATAGTTACACCGATTATAACAACAGCTACCGCGAAAAAAAAGAGCGTGCATTATTTCACAACAGACTATGAACATGCCAAACCACATACGAATGCAGCAAACGGAACATAGAGATATAAATGCGAGCATTCAACACAAAAACCATTTACAATACTTTGTCAACGGAGGTTACCCTCCAGTCACAAAGTAAAAATACAGTTATATATCTTTCAACAATGTTTGAGTTCACTATGGTAATTAATACATTACAATGATGACCAAACCCATTTACTAAAAAGAGGTTCTAATTTAAGACACAATTTTTTACAAATATTGTATCCAATTGTTTTTAACCTTAAACTTAGATATTTACCGGAAATATGTACATGTTGCAAGGGACCACCCTGCAGTGAGAGAAACAGTGTAATCTTCCAATGACCTTTAGGTCATGTGCAAATACTAGTAGCTAATTTGGTCATTTGTAAGTAGAAAATGTGGCTTTAAGTTTAACGCAAAGAGTCCACACATATCATTTATACTTACTATTTACTTGTTGTCTTTCATGGTGTAACCATCCAGGGCCCTTTTTTGGATTTAACATTCGTTTAACTGTTTGTCATGCATCCCTTCAGGGGAGGGGGGCACTTATGTATACCTCTTTCATAACTAGTTTCCTGCGTCGTTTCACTCCTTTCTGTGCCAAACTTGGTTTCTGCTACAGGTTCAGGCCATGATCTCCTTTTACATTCTGGTACATGTTCCCTTGTTTCAGTTTTGACTTTTTTGAAACAGTCTCGACTGTCTTTAATTGATACAAATACATCCAGAACTGACCAGCCTCATCAGCTCATCGGCCACAGCTGCCTGTTCTGCAAGCAGCTGCTCTACTGGCATTCAATCCACCAATCAGGAGTGAGAAAAGATTATGTGACAATGGACCAATTTTTTGCACGTCTTGCTAGAAAAATTAAGACTTTCAAGAAATTTATTCTTGCCACATCACAGACCCCACATGCCGTTAAGAAATATTTTCATTGTAGTTTTAATGAAAACATTGTCCAAAAAATGTTATGCCAGTCGTAACGTCATCCTTGTCTTAATATACGTACATGTGTAGCTTGATTTTCTTCTTGTGTCCTACCAGTATTAGTTAAGAAAAAGTAGAAACCAATTCCTGGTTACATCTTAAACATTACAAAGAAAAAAAATCTCGATCCTTCTATAGATATTTATAGACAAAAAAGAGAACTTTGAAGAATACAAATCTTAAGATAACATAGATGACGTCAAGAAAGGGAAGAAAAAGCTTCTTGTGTTTCTGAAGAGTTGAATCCGGTTATAAAAAAGCAAGAAATTCTAGAATCTTTTTTCTTGCATTATAAGAAAAAACACAAGATTTTGCTGAAAGTTCAAGAAAATTCTTGGGTGTGAAAATCTTTGAGAAAACTTTTTTCACTAACAAAGATAAGAAAATTTTTCTTCGTTTGAGAAGTAAGATTTGTTTTCTTGAAATATACTCTTTATTTTCTTACATCAATAATATTTTTTACTTTAAGAACATAATTCTTATTGCCTAGAAATGCTTTTTGCTTGTATGATTAATGCTCCTAAACCAATAATATTTTTCGTATATCAAGAACAAAATTTCTTAGTGCCTAGGTTTTTTTTTTTACTTCTAAGATAAATGTTTTCACATCAAGAATATTTTTCTTTACATCAAGAGCGATCGTTCTTATTGCCTAGAAAGGCTTTCTTACTTCTAACATAGATGTTCGTACATCTGGAATATTTTTTCTTACATGGGGGGGGGGGGGGGGGATGTTGAGGCCAGCCCCCTCTAAATCCTGTCACTCTTAAACGACTTGGAGTCCATTCCAAGTCACCGAGAGGGATTTTAAATGAGACTTTTAATAAGTTTGAATTACTTTGAGTAAAAGAATATTTCAGTCACATAAGTTCTGAATTTTTCCATTAAAATATGGAAGTTTGAACACGTTTGAACCTGTTTATATTTGTTGAAAAAAATTAGGAAAGTAATGGTATAATTATCTCTTTACTTAGAATAATTTTCAAACATTTATGTGTTTTGGTTCCGACAGTTTGCGTAATTTTCCCTCAATACAAACTTTTATTGCCCCATAAACCGAGCTGCTAAGCTGGGTTTTTTGTTTGGGTATTTTATTTGTAGATTTTCTCTTAAAATTAGTAGATAATGGTGGCTCTTTGTAAGAAGCTTTGAGACACTCAAAATTTCCTGCACTTGGCTGGGATTTATGAATGGCCCTCTTCCCATGCAGCTCACGGACCCAGTTACACAATATTGTTTCAATGTGAGAACATGTGATCAGAAATGATGAATCTATGTTGGAACAGCTTAGAAACTCAAATAATGTATTTGAGGTTAGAAATGTTTCCAGAGTCCATTCCAAGATATAGTTAGGGTTTTTAAGTTTTATTTTTGTTATAATTTTGAATCATTTTGAATAAAAGAATATCTAACACACAATAATGAAATCTTTAAAAATGCATTAGACTACGAAAATATTAATCTTTTTTAATTCCTTTAAATATTTTATAAACATTAGAAGTAACTCTACAAAAATATCTTTATTTAGAATAATTGTCAAACTTCTGTGTGATTATTTTACATTTACAAATATTTCGAAATTTTGTAATTTTTGCAAAATGATAGTATGAGTTTATTGCCCCCATAAAAGTAAGCCCTATTGTTGCCTCTGTATATTTTTAGATTTCACAGCTGGGCACTGGTGGGTCCTTTGTGGTGAGCCATTGTTGCATGACACACAACCATATCTTGCAAGGATGTGTAAATTGTCATCTTCCCAGCCCACTGATCCTTTTATAAAATGTTACAAAAATGGTAAACAATGGTAGAATGCTGTTATCATTATTGAAAAACCATTATCATATAGCCAGGCGCCGCGGACCAATCAGAAGGCCCCATTCCATGTTGGTTATGACGCCGTAACACATAGATTCCGGCCAGCCAAAATCAAAACCGGTGTTGAGTCTGTTTGACACATATAAACCAATCAGAAGGAGCGATAGGCAGGAAAGTAACCTATCAGAATATCACTGAGTAGAGAGGAAAGATCAGACCCCGTAGGGAGGAATGATCATGAATACAGTACAGTAAAAGTTTGAAAGGGTTTGACATGCCAAGACTGCAACGTTTCGAATATTTTCTGTTGAAATTTTGGTTTCAAAATGCAATCTGTAATCTTCTTACAAATGTATCACCAAAGAACAAATACGAATTTTCTGAAATTCGACAATAATTCAAACGTATAGTACCAAAGCCAGGTATCTATGCGCCATGCAGGAGTTTGCAATTTCGGATAGGCTATATGATGAGAACGTTAATGACCCATCCCCAGGTGTATATATAATGGTGTCATAACGTCTGGTTCTTTGCTATAACCAACGAATAAAACCACCGAGTGAGCGAACCCTTAATTAGAAGTATCCAATTCCACATCATGAATATTTCCAGAAAGTTTTACAGAACCAGGGTGATATTTATAAAGTTGAAAGATATTTGAAATATTTCTGAAGTATCAAATGTCCTAGACATATAATTACAAAGCTCTAAAATTAATTCTAAAGAATGGCAACAAATATCCACACGGTGACTTGGAATGGACTCTAACATGTATGCATACTGTAAATTATTTTAGAACATCACAAGGATGTTAGGAATAATTCTAAACTGTTACTTGTCACAGTTAGATTGTCATAAAGGTTTCCAATTTTTTTTAACTAAAGGCAAGAAACACCGTTTCGGTAATGTGGAATTGACTCTAAATATCTATACAGATAAAGAAATGTGACGCTATTATGGCACGCCATGGCGTAATATGACGTAATTATGATTGTATTTGCTGAACCATGGAAACGGGATATTTCCAGAAAACTTCAGGGTATGCTCCAAAAATGAAAAATCAACTGCAGATATGAGAATTATAATGTTTTTTACGATTTCTGTTGCCAATAAATTAGCAGCAGTAATGTAAGAAAGGGAAGAGAAAAATTCTAATATTTCCTTAAACATTACGTGAAAAATAATCTTGTTAGGCAGAAAAACAAGAAATTTAAACTTGAATTAAAACAAAGAGCCAAAATCTATCTGAGAAATAATTTCTTACATTAAGAAAATTAAGAAATTATTCCCTATTGTAAGAACTCCCGTTGAAGAAATCTTCAATTTTCGTTTCTTATTCTCTTATTTTGATATAAGAAAATTTGTCCACGAGTTCAGACAAATCAATTAAAGTAAAAAAAAACACATACAAAAAGTTCCCTGGTACTTCGAACCATTGTTCGTATTGCCAGTAAAAACACCAATTCAGCGTTTTAAAAAAAATGCCATTCTTCCACCTCTGGGTTCGATCCCGGGATCGCATGCCCATCTCCAAACATAATCTAACGCTTATACCGCTGCGCCACGGGGCCACCTGACTTATGTCGTTGAAATTAAAAGTTTCTGAAGACATGCTACTACGAGATTGTACAAAGAGGACAGGATGTGTAAATGTTAATGCTATATTGTGACCAAAGGTTTTTAAAAATTCTAAGTAGAGACCGCGAAGGCAGCTTTACTGAAGACATTATTATCATTGCACCGTTCGTTCAATAATTGGTAAAGAAGGCGTTGTTGTCATCGTGCGATAGTTAGCTCAGTCTGAAGCGCGGTGCATTATGAAGCATTGCTTGCGAATCAGGCGCAGGTTCGAATCTGGCTCTGTGATGTTATAGTTACTTGTGTTGGTATTATGTTCTGTTATGAATGCATTGGTGTTATAACATGTTATTGGTTGTCATACATGTATCGTGATGTTGTTGATGTATGCATTGGTGATATGTATGTCGAAAATGATACTGATTGCGATTTATCTATGTCATCATAATGTGAGTATGTGTTTCGACCTTGCTTTGCGATAACAGGACATGCTTATTATTGCTCAAAAGATTTGTATGTTACCATGTTTATCATGTATGTATCTCGGTTGTTATTTTATGACACTTCTTGTCCGATTTTATTCCGAACATATCTGTACATGCACATGCGGTGTCCTCAAATGTCAATCATTTCGGTAGCCAAGGAAACCGTCACCACGGTGAAGTGCGTCACTCACAGGAGTTGACATAAACCCCGATATCCGTCCTCGTCCTTTGATCAAGGATAAATCTCCTTGAATAAACTAGGTAAAATGCCTTTTAGACAAAGGTCGTTGGTTTCTCTCAAGGCTTCTTTTAGTTGTATTCTATTGTGATTCTCAAGAAGAATTCTTTTGAGAAGATTTGTTGACCCTGACGCAATCTAGGGTTTTGGAACGCAATCTAAGGTTTGGAGTTTTGTTTACGCTTCGGGGCCGACCTGACTCTTCCTCAGACCATCACTGCGCCACCAAAACAACTCCTATGAACGGGCTTTCCTGAAAGATATAAAATGTTATAAATGTATAAAATCGTCGACGTATAGCATAATATACGAAATAAAGTAGTAGTGGGCTAAAAATCTGGAGCCCTCACCAAAGGAGAAAACATACCAAGTGATTTACGTTTTATTTTTTCTTTGGACTACTTTGCTTGGAAAAAGAACCGAAGCGCGGAGTCGCGGACCAAGAAGCACCTGGTGCCCTTACACGGTGCCCTTACACGTCAATCATTCCGGTAGCCACGGAGACTGTCACCATGGTGAAAGTGTGTCGGCACCCCGTCACTCACTGGAGTTGAGCCCGATGCACGTGGTCTCCTTAGCTGTCAATCATTCGGTGGCCACGGTAACCATCACCACGGTAACCATCACCACGCGTCGGTATCCCGTCACCCACCAGAGTTGACATGGCGCGGCCGAGTGTAGTCAGCCATTTTTGTTTTTGTAGTCTTGGCAACGTTTACTTATTGCCAAGACAACGGTAGTCGTTTTGAAGTCGTACAAAGGAAACGACCGTATTTGGACTTTTTAGTCGTAAATTAGGCGGTTTTAAGTCGTAACTCCGAAATATGGTCGTAAATAGGTCTTAAAAGTCCGATTTTCCGACTTAAATACGTCTGATTTACGACCCATCAAAACAGCGTCCAAATTTTACGACCTATACACGACCGGTTTTAGACGCGGTGCAAAATACGACCTACGACCCATTCTGGCCTTCTATACGCCCGATCAACGACCTCCCTGTGCACTGTGTCAGGGAAGAAATCCTTCTATCCGTCTTCCCTCATACGGTGTGACTATAAACCAGGTAAGAAATTGAAGCTTATCAAGCTAAGCTAGACTTCAATATTCAGTACTTTTTGAAGTAGATCGAATAAATGAAGTCTGTTTATGAGCTGATGATCGCTGATGTGGGGAGGGGGGCATCCAAATACGGAACAACAGATCACGCAGTTTTGATCTTCGTGTAAATCACTTTATGCAAACCTTTTCTGAGAATAACTTCCTCATTTTCGGATTTAAGATTCATACTGTTAGATCAGTACTATTCCAGAGTTGATTTTGTTTACATACTATTATATCAGTTATTATATTTCAATTAAATCAATTTAGGCACATGTTATATCCAATCTGAACTTTTTAGACGATGTTCAGCATTGTCTATTCCGACGAGATGTTTGACTTTAGATCTTTGAGGCAAATATGTATTTCTTATCGCGTATTTAATATTTCATTAATATCTATGTGTACCTCCAGCATGTCCATACAACACCAGGAGTTCATCTGTGGCCTCTCGCAAGAGGTGACCATAGCAGTCCTCCCCAGACTGAACATGAAGGAGCTGATGTTTGAACTGAACAGAAGGATTCAAAACCTGGATAAAGAGAACAGCATCAAGGACAGACTAGTCAGTATCCTTAGGGACGTAATGTTGGAGGAATACTGTCAGTGGAAAAGGAGGTCACAACTCAGTTCTCCAGACGAAACCACCATATTTGGGCAAAATCAGGACACAGTTGCCATTCAAGAGAAATTTGTTCTGACTTCGTATGCAGGAACAATGGTATCCAGGGGTGCCTAAGCATTTGCACGAACCCTATGAAATTCGTACGAATATTATGTGATACACACGAATCACTATGCGAAAACGCACGAATATTATGAAATTCGCACGAATCACTATGCAAAAACGCACGAAATTTTATGAAAATTCGCCCCGAATCATCTATGTGAGACACACCGAGC
>NC_049993.1:1609033-1643470 GCF_000003815.2 Branchiostoma floridae | reverse complement strand
TGCCCTTTCTGCGGCGCCATCCCCTATTTATATTTCAGGCATGGAATGGGCATTTACCGTCGCAAAGATGTATTTGATAGCCTGTGAGCTACTGTTTAGCTTCATTTCGGCGTGTTACATCGTATTTTCCGTCGCCGCCGATCGAAGCCGCCATCTTGAAAATCCCGCTCCGTCTGTCACGTGCCCCCGGCAGTGGTTGCGCAATTTCGCATAAGGATCGTGCAAATCACATAAGGCTCGTGTGTGTCACATAGTGATTCGTGCGAATTTCATAATATTCGTGCGTTTTTGCATAGTTATTCGTGCGAATTTCATAATATTCGTGCGTTTTTGCATAGTGATTCGTGCGAATTTCATAATATTCGTGCGTTTTCGCATAGTGATTCGTGTGTATCACATAATATTCGTACGAATTTCATAGGGTTCGTGCAAATGCTTAGGCACCCCTGGTATCGGAGACTTCAAGTTACGACACCTCACAGCAAAGGTTTGGACTGGACATTGTGATAAAGAAGGAACGCGATACAAGGTCTCATTGATGTATTACTCCGCGAGTGGACACCCTAAAAGAGATCCGAGCCAAAAATGAACGGCTGCACGGACGCATGTTTTTAGCGGTGAGAAATTCCCTTTTAGCCAGCGGAACTGATCTCAAAAGTTAGATTGGTGAAAGCTTATTTGTAACTGAAGAAATTAGCAGGTAAAGTTTTGCAGCCGCGCGCTAGGTCGGAGGTACACAGTCGTGGGTTCTGAGTGGTGCGGTTGTACAATAGCAGCGAAAAAGTGCCTTTTGTGGGGATTGACTAATCGTAGTTTGTAATTGCTATAAAAAAAGTTCCTACGTATAGTTTACATTGGCAATTTTTTCCCACGATATAGGGTGAATGTGCTCGACATAGAATGAAAAATCTGCTGAAATTTCACGCTGCTTCATTATGAACGCGCCCATTTAAACCACGAATTATAACATAGAAGTCTATGGAAAGAAGAAACTCATCAATGAGACCACAAGCAGTGAAGTGCTCATGCATACAGAGCCAAAGGATCTCGACTCGGATTCAGACCTAATAATACAACCGAACCATGAACTTTGTAACACGCCCAGTTCAGGCTCACAAATGCTTCCCTCATTCAAAACCTCCCTGACACAAATGAACGTCACAGCAGACTCTCTCATTAAAGAAGAAGACATTGATATGCTTACTAGTACTGAGGACGCAGCATGTAGAGCTCGCCATGACGAGCTTGACATCGACACTTCTACATTCAGTATGCAGGTCTTGAATACAATCAATTCAATGAATATATCTTACTCAGAGACTCCAGTGGAAAGCGATACACCCGGTGAGGAAGCACCTTTGGCTTCTTGTCATCTGCCTCCAGACAACGGTGACGTACCTTTGGAAAATGAATGTTATGTTTTAGAAGATTACCAAATCAAGCAAACGTCGCAACCTTCAAACCCTGATCAAACTGAACACTATACTGATGACAGAGAGACTGGTTTCATCAACAGCGGACTTGAGCAAAGTAGGGAAGAAAGTAATGATGAAAGTAGTGAGGAAAAATCATTCGCACACAGTGTCCCCAAGCATAGGCAACGCCAAAAAGAAGAAATGCCTTTCATGTGCGGCGAATGTGGTTATAGGGCATCTAGTAAGCATCAGCTTGTCAGACACATGAGAAAACACACCGGCGAGAAGCCGTTCAAATGTAATCACTGTAACTTCAAGGCGTCAGTGAAACACAATCTAGTCCAGCACATGAAAAGACACAAAGATGCAGAGCCTTATAGATGTAAAATTTGTGTCTACAAGACCTACCGAAAGTCGGATGTTGAGAAACACAAGATGTACCACTCTGGTGTGAAGTCCTACAAATGTGAGGAATGCGAGTATCGGACAACTCGAATTTACCATCTTACTAGACACAGGAGGCGTCACACCGGTGAGAGATACAGTTGTCAAGAGTGTGACTACAAGTCAATAGATAAGTCCAACTTCGTCAGGCACATGAGAAAGAAACACCAGTGAAGCTACTGTCAGTTACCAACCAAAAATAACTTCATACATATTTTGGGTAGAAGCTTTTTTCTTCTTCATTTACTTCCTTTTTGCTAACTAGAAACCAGACATAAAACATGATCAACTTTCGTATAGCAACTTTATCTATTCGTTTAGCTTTATTCATTTGTCCTTTTTGCTTATTTCTGTTTCCTTTAGCCAAAATAGACCAGCCTAGTGACTTTCCACTACTTTACAGTCTTACCTTGATAAAGAATGATTATACAATAGTTCATGATTCAAGCGTATGCAGTTGTGAAAGATAGCAATAGCGTGTATTCTAAGATAAGTTTCTATTTAGTACAAAGTTTTTGCCTGTGCATGTACTGTTACAGCACTCACAGAGGAAAAGATGATAAAAACGATGTTAACAACATTACAAGTAAAGCTTCATATGTTGTGTCTGTGTGCCTCAACAACACATACTATAGGCAGCATAATCGTCAACAAGTTGAAGGCGGCTGCCTTATTTGAAAGAAATAGAAGAAGATCACATTTAGCTGAACGTTGACGTTGCTACCTACTCCTGTATCAGTATCTTAAGAATCAAGCTATATATAACGTGGTTCTGTCTCTAAGACATTGGTTCATGTATGTTTCGAGGTCGCCCAGGATATGAATATGTATCAGTTTGTTGGCAACCACGGTACGATTTCGCTCGCAATTTCCTCTTTGTACCTGAAGCAGTGTCCAGGGAATCTTGTCCTTCGCTTCCTGATGATGGATGATACAGCAGGAATATTGCCGTGCAACTACTTTTTTGTTGGATGTGGTTTCCAGGATTTGTTGTGCACGGTCCGCCGTGTGAATACCGCGAAGCTTGTTCTCGATCTTCGAAGATGATGATGATGATGATATCAGTGGATGTAACTTAATTTTCTTTTTATCCGCATGTTTTCAGTGACTACCATCTGCATAAAAAAAATCCGACTCAAAAACCAAACTTATCACGGACACGCATTTTTACCGATGATAAATCCCCTTTTAGTCAGCCCAAATGACTTCAAACGTTAGATTGGTGAAAGTTTGTTTCTAACTTAATACAATAGACAATGTTCGATAGCCGCGCGCTAAGTCTGAGTCACACAGTCCCTGGTCCTGATAACTTGTGGGGTAAAACGGTGGCAGCTAAAAAGTAACTGTTGTGTTGCGTGGCTAACTTCATTTTGCAATTGTCATGCAAAAGACAGTATGTCTAGAGGTTAAATTTTCTTCTTTATTTCTTACATGATGAAGGGTAAATGTGCTCAACTATGTCTAAGAATAAATAACATCTATTCATTTCGTGTAGGTTCATTGTCCCATGTAAAACAGGTATGTATTTTATCAAAATGTTCAGAGAAATAACTCATGAATGAGACATAACTTATTCAATGAAACCTATAACACTAGGGGGGCATCCAATACGTCTCGAATGTAAACAGTACTAGTCTCCGAGACCTAGATTAACTAGTCTCTACCAGACTCCGGATCGCTGGAAAAATCGTAGAAATGCAACGAAAAGAGGAGTAAGCCGGCCAGAGAAATATAGCTGGGTAGGGAACAGCACGCGATCTACGGATCCTAGGATCGCGAGCTGTTCCCTGGCCGGTTATATTCCTCTCTACTCGTATTTGTTCCATTTCTACGATTTTTCCAGCGATCCGGAGTCTGGTAGAGACTATAGATTAACCTCTTTGGCGCGGTGTGAGCCAAGTTGCAATGCCACGCGCCGTGGATGATTAAAAAAACTTGAGTTCTCGCTAGGTTCTCCTCTTTCAGGGTGCATGGCACAAAACATCAAAATCCTGTCGGCGTATCGCCTTCTGACGCTCACTTTGAAACGCTGCTCTGCGGAGGTCAAATAACTGCAGCCGGCTCACACTAGAAGGTCAGTTGCGTAATGGGGGCGCACTTATATATACACGAACTTGATATAAGACTTTCACAATCCAAACTATAGTCTCAGAGGCAACACCTTCCGTGACCACGCAGCGTAGCTTATATCTGGCTGCCTCTCAAATAATGCTATTTAACTCTCGTTCAACAGTTTTATCCGTACTACTTTATGTACCCGAGTTCGAGCATAAATACTGTGTTCTGCTGCCTAAAACCTGCCGAACCGGTTTCAGTCCCCTTCCCCTATTCGGTCATTTATAATTGACTACTCTGTCAGTACCGACTCTGAAGCCGTGAGGATCTGTGTCGCTGTGAAAACACAGCGCAATAGAGCATCATCGTACCTTGGTAAGTACTGACTTAAGTATATTTTTTATCCGGACACCAAGAGTTAATTCCAAGGGAGACAATTATCTGCACTCACAGACAAAACGGAGACACGGAGTGGCCTTGGTAAGAACTTTAATGCTTGAATAAGCAACCACCAGGACCAAGCCCGGAGGGTAAAATATTTGTGTGGCGGAGTATGGCGGAGGGGGCAGTGCAGTAATCGGGAGGAGTGGGGCGCCGCTAATGTGAACTGATCAGACAGGTAAAAATCAGGCAGTCCTATCTGCCGAACGAAGCACCAAAAAAGTTAACGGACTAAAAAGTAGCCCGCCTATGCATATAAACAAACAGTCGTTTTGTCACGTCTAGCAGTAGCAGGGTAAATTTCGGTATTTCCGGACTTGCGCAGATGAAACAGTTTTAGAATGCTTAGGTAGCCTTGGGAAAAGTGGCTGTAGAAATGTTTTTCTTGGGATATGTTTAAATTTTGGAGATGCAAGGGTTTTAACCTCTATATATTGTGTTGAAAAACAGATTTGTAGCAATATTTGTGGATGCAGTAGGCTTTAGAAGTTACAGGCCAAGTGGTGTTTTGTTGTTATTTACAGGCAGTGACAAGGGGTCAAAAGGTCACCACTTATGTTTTGATATCGTATAACATGATTCCACCGTAATTTTTTTTCCGTCAAATTAATCTTTAGAGGGCGGACAATCATGGCAATGTGAGTTTTTCATGTTCTAAAAGTCAGGTAGGTGATTTTTGGCAGCCTCTTTCTCTCATGATCTTAAGAATATGCTTAGGAAATGTAGCCAGCATAGCTTTTGCCCAATGGCCGCAAGTAGCATCAATATTAGCCCGCAATAGCAGATTTACTTTCCCATGTGCTCTTACAGTTTAACCCTATCCAGCCGGGGGGGGGGGGGTGGATCGTAAGATCTCTCTAGTCTCTTCACCTTTTGGTCATCAAGTAAACTTTTGTAACCGTTATAAGGTTATATAGATGAACTGTTTGTGTGAACTCCCGCACAGTGCATGATAGACAGGGTGAGAATGGCCCGCCACTCATTCGGGCTATTCACACTGTAGTAATTGTCGTTGACCTGTCCTCGCTAGAAAGTTACTGGGTGTGTTTTAGTGTACACGGGGGGGGGGGGGGGGGGGGGGGCTAAAAGTGCCCGCGGCAACTTTGACCCCCTATACCTCCCAAATGGCTTGTGCTAGAACAACCAAACTTGGTGAGTTTTCCTAGAATATTGTTGGCAACAATTTTTTAAAAAAGGGGAAAGTTTTTGATTTTTCGTGTTGCCATGGCAACGGGTTTCTAAAAGGCAAATTTTTCAAAAATCACTAATTTTGGTTTAAACAATGGGATTTTAAGATTTCCTTGCTAGACTAAACATCTTTTCATATATCATTAATATCTAAGACATCTTAGTTGAACATTTATAATTAAATATTCATAAATTATGCTAATGAGATGACGTAATTGGTCAAAATCCAAGATGGCCGACAATATCATGATGAAAAGTATAACAATCTTATTTTCACTCAAATTTCATCACTACTTGGTATTTTCTTACAGAAAACATTCATTTGAACGTTTTTAATCCATTTCGAAGGGGTTTTAGCGTTATATGTTGAAAGAAATGTATCTTGAAAAATTTAAGGTTAATCCAAGATGGCGGATAGCTAAACTACAGATGACGTCATTCTATGACGTCATTTTGACGACGTTGCGTCGTCTTTTGACAACAGAAGTCTTATAACACTTAAATATTGATGAGAAACCTTTATTGGTAACTTTTTGAGTGAGATATTTAGGTATTATGGGAATTCCCCGTTTTAGCCAAAAATATCAATTAATGACGTCATAATTACGTCATATTACGTCATAATGATTTAAAATTGCAGGAATTATAAAACTTTATGAGCACAACCTTCCCTGCAAATTTGGTGATCGTACAATAACCCGTTTTGAAAATACGAAGGAGGGGTCGAATGAGCCCCCCCCCCCCCCAGCCCAAAAAGCCCAGTCTGGATAGGGTTAATGCCTTAGTATTGTCTTAGATGTTGTCGTCTGACCTGTCTGGGAAAGTTACTATTCCCATTGTTCGGTAATAAGATAAAACCATTTAAACTTTTTATCTTATGGTCGTAAACAGCATTATTCACGTTCATATTCCGACTTCTAAGATATTACCCTGTTCTTCTCAGATTTTGTCTGATCTCTGCCTATGCAAGACACAATGCCTAATCAGCACTCCTTTTTGTTCTGCAATCAAAATACATGTACAGGCTTCTAAACCTGTTCTAACGCTTAGAATACTTTCAACCAGTTACTAGCAGTTATTGTGTAAGCATGTTTGCTTCGGCATGTGTATTGTGATCATAAAAATACAGAAGCATTATATACACACACATATATAAATATATATATATATATGTATCACTTCAATTTATGTGCATGTGTGTGTTATAACAAGCTCATGTATATTTTTTTAGACAAATAAAATGCTAGAATTGTCAAACTTGACCCTTCCTGTTAATAAGTTCTCATCACTCATGCAGAATCTGGAGGTTTAAAAAGTTCCATCCACAATTTCTCCACTTATATGCTATTGACCTACATACAGACCCATGTAACCAAAAACATACTCTTCTTGGCGAAGAGATTAACTGTGATATAATAGCTTTACTATTGGGATGAAACCTAACAAAAACATGGAAATAATGTACATACGCCGGGCCCGTATTTCTACTTACTTTGCGTTTTTCCCATTATCATTTTAGCCCGCTTATGCATACTAGTATAAACAGTCGTCTTGTCCTGTCTAGCATAGCTTTTGCCGAATGCCCGCAAGTAGCATTACCCCGAAATTGCAGATTTACTTTCCCATGTGCTCTTACAGTTCATTGTCTTAGTATTGTCTTAGATGTTGTCTGATCTGTCTATTCCCTTTGTTCGGTAATAAGATAAAACCATCTAAACATGTTTTACCGCAACGCAAACCCATTCAATTAGTTACTGTATAACTATGTTTGCTTCAACATCTGGATTCTGTTATTACGAAAAAAAGAGTCATATAGTAATCTATTATAAGTTCATATGTAATGACATGTTTAGGTATATATTTCAGTAGACAAGTTGGAATTTTCAAAGCCTTAACTTAGCATCATTTTCTAATTGTTCTTGAAGGATCTGGAGCTTAAACAACATGGCAACTGGATCCGGATCTCATCTGACACAAGGGGAGGGAGAGGATAGACAACATTTTCCCCGTACCCACAAGTGCAGCCAATGCGACAAGGAGTTTCCCTTCAAAAGTAAGGTCAACTAGAAAGGCCGACATTTGCTTAAGAGCAAATACAGCATATTTCAGCCATACCCCTTCCCACGCAACATTGGACTGTTCCAAATCACCCCTGCGCAAAAATGGAACATCCTCTTAACAGTACATTATCCCCCAAAGTGGACTGGTATTGTGAATTGATTCCAGGTAAAAACATGTACAGAGCTTGCTTCTATTTATCAGAAAATGACAATAATCACACCTTCCATTCAGAAAATTTTCATCTTGATTGAAAATTGTTGAATGACTTCATGTAATGTCATTAACAATTTTCAGTACGATAACTAGGTGTAAGTTTTAAAAAGTATAAGCTCCTTGTGATGTGGGTACATTTATTATTGCAGTGAACTTTTTTTATTCAAGTAGGGCATACGATTTAATAATTATCAAGCAGGTGCAGGTACTGTAGGAGCGTTTGTTTTCTTCAAGCTGTAAAACTGTTAAACTGTTTTACTTTGTATGCAATCAGCCATCGAGCCTATTCTTATTTTAGTTTAACAACTTCCTGCCAGACCCGGAAGATACGATTGAACCTTGTTCGAGGATTTATTTTCGTCTGTCTGGTCAGTCTGTTCATACCCTGGCGCTGAGAGTGTTTTATTGGGCTGAAACTCTGGCAGTTTAAAGTTACTTACAATTTAAATGTTCAAAGTTTATGTCAAACAACAACAGCACTAGGAAATGTGGCCACTATAGACAGGTGGTCACTATAGAGAAAATGCTGATCTATTGACTAGGAGCCATACGTTACACATGATTTCAGTACACTGATCATTAATCATATAAACATTGAATAGAATAGGATTTGACGCAGAACAGCGTTTTTGCTGGGTATTTTCTTGAAACATGTCCGTGGGAATATCAGCGAGGCGGCGACGTAGGGATATCAGACCGTCAACAAAAGTCGCACGGCGGCTAACGGCGCAGCGAAGATACTAGCGCTATAAATAAGCGCTTCAACTAAGGATGGCAACCCGTACAATATTTTTGTATACTCTTGAGCTAAGTAAAGTTTGTTGTTTATGAGGTTTTAGTTGTCTTTGAAGCTTTGACCCGAAATATTTTAAAGTCAAACTGCTGAAGAGAAGTAAGTGACTGCTACGATTATCGTAGATATGGCCGTAAAAAAACTGATAAAAGAAGCCTTCTCAATAGTCTAAAATGCAAGAGCTTCCGGGGGGGCTTCGCCCACCTGGGTCCCCCCCACAGTGGCCCTGCCCCTGGACCCCGCCAGGGACATTCGGCGGCCCCCGGACCCCTGTCCGACGCTTTGAAAAAATCCTGGCGAGAAGTCTGCACGGCCTGAGTCTTCAAGTTAACGTATTGTGTGGTCCCGCTTATGAATATTAATTAGCCTTCGCTTTCCTCTTCGCTGATTGGCTGAACCATTAATTGAATTAACTCATCCTGCCGGCTAGACGCAGGTGCAGATGTCGGCTCTGTGGGGTGAACGTCCGAAAGGTCATGGCATGGAGAACGAAAGAAAACCAATTTCCCCTAAAAAAGTGCTGTAATTAAGCCTTTTACAGTACTTTATGCCAAAAAATTTACTTGGATCATTTTACCAACTATCTTATGCCTATCTATACCAAATGTTACTCATACCAGGGTACAGGGGTGCAAAATATACCGTTATAAGACCGTCAACAACAGTCGCACGGAGCTAACAGCGCAGCGAAAATACCATCGCTAGCGTTTCAACTTCGGATAACAAGTTATAAGTACTGTTGAACTCAGTAACGTTAAAGTTTGTTTTTAGTTGCCTTTGACGGTTTGACCTGAAATAGTGTTACGCTAAACTCCTGAAGAGAAGTTAAGTGACTGCTGCGATTATCATAGATATGCCCCTAAGAACTGATACAATATAAAGCCTTCTGAATAGTCTAAAATGCGAGAGCCTTAGGCGGGCTTCGCTCCCCCTGGCGGGAACACTGCTATATACGGGATCATGAGGCCCCGCTTATGAATATTAATTAGCCTTTGGCCTCCTCTTCGCTGATTGGCTAGGTCTTTGATTCAATTAACTCTCCGGCTGACGCGCACAGGTGTGGCTCTGTGCGGGGTCACGGAAGGTCACGTCAGGAGGCCAAAAGAAAACAAATTTCCCCTCAGAAAAGTGCCAAAATTAATCATTTTAAAGTTGTTTTTGTCAAAAATCTTACTTGAATCTTGTTACCAAGTATCCAATGCCTATCTATACCAAATTTCAGGTCATTTAATTGTAATACCAGGGTACAGGAGCCAAAAGTGTCCTTTTTTGGTCAAAAATTGGCCAAAAATCGCAAAAATAAGCATTTTGTTGCACTGTACACCAAAAGTGTTATTGAATTTATATGAAGGGATTATCAAGGCACATCTGTGTCAAATTTCAGCTCATTCGGTTGCAATACCAAGGTACAGGAGCCAAAAGTGTCCTTTTTTGGTCAAAAATTGGTCAAAAAATCGCAAAAATAAGCATTTTGTTGTACTGTACACCAAAAGTGTTATTGAATTTATATGGGGGCATTATCAAGGCACATCTCTGTCAAATTTCAGCTCATTTGGTTGTAATACCAGGGTACAGGGGCCAAAAGTGTCCTTTTTGGTCAAAAATTGGTCAAAAAATCGCAAAAATAAGCATTTTGTTGTACTGTACACCAAAAGTGTTATCGAATTTATATGGGGGCATTATCAAGGCACATCTCTGTCAAATTTCAGCTCATTTGGTTGTAATACCAGGGTACAGGGGCCAAAATATACAGTTTTGGTCTAAAATTGACCAAAAAATCTCAATAAAATCATTTTAGAGGCAGATATGAAAAAAATGAGAAAAAAGCATCAAGGTATTGGCCCATTCTACCCCTGTGCCAAATTTCAGGTCATTCGGTCCAGGAACGGCGGAGATGAATCACTTTGAAGATTTGACAGGAGAAGAAGAAAGAAGAAACATTACGACTAGAAAGGCCGACATTTGCTTAAGAGCAAATACAGCATATTTCAGCCATACCCCTTCCCACGCAACATTGGACTGTTCCAAATCACCCCTGCGCAAAAATGGAACATCATCTTAACAGTACATTATCCCCCAAAGTGGACTGGTATTGTGAATTGATTCCAGGTAAAAACAGAGCTTGCTTCTATTTTTCAGAAAATGACAATAATCACACCTTCCATTCAGAAAATTTTCATCATGACTGAAAATTGTTGAATGACTTCATGTAATGTCATTAACAATTTTCAGTACGATAACTAGGTGTAAGTTTAAAAAAGTATAAGCTCCTTGTGATGTTGGTACATTTATTATTGCAGTGAACTTTTATTCAAGTAGGGCATACGATTTAATAATTATCAAGCAGGTGCAGGTACTGTAGGAGCGTTTGTTTTCTTCAAGCTGTAAAACTGTTAAACTGTTTTACTTTGTATGCAATCAGCTACGAGCCTATTCTAAGTTTAGTTTAACAACTTCCTGCCAGACCCGGAAGACACGATTGAACCTTGTTCGAGGATTTATTTTCGTCTGTCTGGTCAGTCTGTTCATACCCTGGCGCTGAGAGTGTTTTATTGGGCCGAAACTCTGGCAGTTTAAAGTTACTTACAATTTAAATGTTCAAAGTTTATGTCAAACAACAACAGCACTAGGAAATGTGGCCACTATAGACAGGTGGTCACTATAGAGAAAATGCTGATATATTGACTAGGAGCCATACGTTACACATGATTTCAGTACACTGATCATTAATCATATAAACATTGCACAGGTAAGCCAATTGTTTAGATGTACAATTAAGTTCAAATAATTCTGAAGAGAAATATTGATGAGAAAATAATCATTCTCGCCACTGTCTAACTTATAATTACGTATCAAAACTAAACGCAGATTTTCTAACTAACGCACCTTTCGCCGACTTCATCAAAGGACCGCCGGCTATCAATCAAACACGGCTGTTAATCAGACTTAGAGTTTCAAACAGTCATGTGCTCTGTGCCAGTTGACAGCGAACTTCATGCTACGTGATGTTTTACATTGCTAGGACCTTCTTACCTACAGCGGTGCTTCTACAAAATATTTAGACTGTAACATTGAGTCCCACATGTTTTATAGAATAGAATTTGACGCAGAACAGCGTTTTTTGCTGGGTATTTTTCTTGAAACATGTCCGTGGGAATATCAGCGAGGCGGCGACGTAGGGATATCAGACCGTCAACAAAAGTCGCACGGCGGCTAACGGCGCAGCGAAGATACTAGCGCTATAAATAAGCGCTTCAACTAAGGATGGCAACCCGTACAATATTTTAGTATACTGTTGAGCTAAGTAAAGTTTGTTGTTTATGAGGTTTTAGTTGTCTTTGAAGCTTTGACCCGAAATATTTTAAAGTCAAACTGCTAAAGAGATGTAGGTGACTGCTACGATTATCGTAGATATGGCCCTAAAAAAACTGATAAAAGAAGCCTTCTCAATAGTCTAAAATGCAAGAGCTTCCGGGGGGGCTTCGCCCACCTGGGTCCCCCCCACAGTGGCCCTGCCCCTGGACCCCGCCAGGGACATTCGGCGGCCCCCGGACCCCTGTCCGACGCTTTGAAAAAAATCCTGGCGAGAAGTCTGTACGGCCTGAGTCTTCAAGTTAACGTATTACGTATTGTGTGGTCCCGCTTATGAATATTAATTAGCCTTCGCTTTCCTCTTCGCTGATTGGCTGAACCATTAATTGAATTAACTCTTCCTGCCGGCTAGACGCAGGTGCAGATGTCGGGTCTGTGGGGTGAACGTCCGAAAGATCATGGCATGGAGAACGAAAGAAAACCAATTTCCCCTAAAAAAAGTGCTGTAATTAAGCCTCTTACAGTACTTTATGCCAAAAATTTTACTTGGATCATTTTACCAACTATCTTATGCCTATCTATACCAAATGTTACTCATACCAGGGTACAGGGGTGCAAAATATACCGTTATAAGACCGTCAACAACAGTCGCACGGAGCTAACAGCGCAGCGAAAATACCATCGCTAGCGTTTCAACTTCGGATAACAAGTTATAAGTACTGTTGAACTCAGTAACGTTAAAGTTTGTTTTTAGTTGCCTTTGACGGTTTGACCTGAAATAGTGTTACGCTAAACTCCTGAAGAGAAGTTAAGTGACTGCTGCGATTATCATAGATATGCCCCTAAGAACTGATACAATATAAAGCCTTCTGAATAGTCTAAAATGCGAGAGCCTTAGGCGGGCTTCGCTCCCCCTGGCGGGAACACTGCTATATACGGGATCATGAGGCCCCGCTTATGAATATTAATTAGCCTTTGGCCTCCTCTTCGCTGATTGGCTAGGTCTTTGATTCAATTAACTCTCCGGCTGACGCGCACAGGTGTGGCTCTGTGCGGGGTCACGGAAGGTCACGTCAGGAGGCCAAAAGAAAACAAATTTCCCCTCAGAAAAGTGCCAAAATTAATCATTTTAAAGTTGTTTATGTCAAAAATTTTACTTGAATCTTGTTACCAAGTATCTAATGCCTATCTATACCAAATTTCAGGTCATTTAATTGTAATACCAGGGTACAGGAGCCAAAAGTGTCCTTTTTGGTAAAAAATTGGCCAAAAATCGAAAAAAAAAGCATTTTGTTGGCTGTACACCAAAAGTGTTATTGAATTTATATGAAAGGATTATCAAGGCACATCTGTGTCAAATTTCAGCTCATTCGGTTGCAATACCAAGGTACAGGAGCCAAAAGTGTCCTTTTTTGGTCAAAAATTGGTCAAAAAATCGCAAAAATAAGCATTTTGTTGTACTGTACACCAAAAGTGTTATTGAATTAATATGAAGGGATTATCAAGGCACATCTCTGTCAAATTTCAGCTCATTTGGTTGTAATACCAGGGTACAGGGGCCAAAAGTGTCCTTTTTTGGTCAAAAATTGGTCAAAAAATCGCAAAAATAAGCATTTTGTTGTACTGTACACCAAAAGTGTTATTGAATTTATATGAAGGGATTATCAAGGCACATCTCTGTCAATTTTCAGCTCATTTGGTTGTAATACCAGGGTACAGGGGCCAAAAGTGTCCTTTTTTGGTCAAAAATTGGTCAAAAAATCGCAAAAATAAGAATTTGGTGTACTGTACACCAAAAGTGTTATCGGATTTATATGGGGGCATTATTAAGGCACATCTCTGTCAATTTTCAGCTCATTTGGTTGTAATACCAGGGTACAGGGGCCAAAATATACAGTTTTGGTCTAAAATTGACCAAAAAATCTCAATAAAATCATTTTACAGGCAGATATGAAAAAACTGAGAAAAAAGCATCAAGGTATTGGCCCATTCTACCCCTGTGCCAAATTTCAGGTCATTCGGTCCAGGAACGGCGGAGATGAATCACTTTGAAGATTTGACAGGAGAAAGAAGAAAGAAAGAAAGAAAGAAACATTACGAATACAATATATTTCACCATACTATGTATGGCTGAAATATAAATACAATATATTTCACCATACTATGTATGGCTGAAATATAATCAACACCTACGTAGTCACACTGGTGAGATCCCACACCTGTGTGGTGAATGTGGGAAACGGTTTAATCATCTAGGAAATCTGAAGGCACATACGCGACTTCAAACTGGTGAAGAACCGTACAAGTGTGAACATTGCAACAAAGGCTTCAATCAGGCAAGTTATCTGAAGAGGCACGTGCGGACTCACACAGGGGAATCCAACATGGCGACTGGAGCTGGATCTCATCTGACACAATGGCAGCGTTCTCGCCGTACCCACAAGTGCAGCCATTGCGACAAGGAGTTTCCCTTCATAAGTAACCTCAACCGACACCTGCTTACACACACTGGTGAGAGACCATATATGTGTGGGGAATGCGGGAAACGGTGCAGTCAGCTGGGCGATCTAAGGAGACACATGGTTACTCACACAGATGAAAGACCATACCAGTGTGATGAATGTGGGGAACGGTTTAGTCGGCCATCTATTCTGAAGGACCACATGACAACTCACACCGGTGAAAAACCGTACCGATGCCAGGAGTGTAGCAAGCAGTTTAGTAGGTTGAGCTATGTGAAGAGGCACATGAGAATTCACACCGGTGAAAAACCGTACAAGTGTGATCATTGCAACAAATGCTTCAGCCAGCCAACAAATTTTAAGGTTCACATGCGGACTCACAAGGGGGAACTTCTGTACAGATGTGAGAAGTGCAGCAAGCAGTTCAATACGTTGTCAAATATAAAGAGTCACATGCGGACTCACACGGGTGAGAAGCCGTATAAGTGTAAGATATGCAGCAAGCATTCTAGTAATTCAAGTGATCTTAAGAAACACATGCGAACCCACACTGGGGAGAGACCGCACGAGTGTGAGGTGTGCTACAAGAAGTTTGGTGAGCGCGGTAGTCTAAAGAGACACATGAAGACTCACACTGGTGGAAGCTCATCGATGCCTGTGTGAGGATTGAATCACGTGACTCACTATTCACACAACCAAAAGTTTATTCTAAACGCCAATTATGTTTTATTGGAATGTGTCATTCTTTTGTCCGTGTGACATTTGTTTTAAATGAGTAATAAAATCTAAACATGACTCTACTGTACTGTCTATAAAAGGGTCTCAACGTTATGGAGGAAACGTCGATTTATTACATCGTCATAATCACCAAATTATGAATAGTTGTTTTTTTTTATTATAGCTCGAAGATGTTTGTGAAGAAGTGACATTGCAAATGTCAGTAATTGTTGTGACAGTTAAAACTGCATGTTTAGATTGTTAATCCATCTGTCCCGAACCGGTGAAAACGTCATGTGAAAGACGTGAAGCAGATACTAAAGTATCAGGTCCTCTTACAAAAGATGGGGTACATGTGATAAACTGTATGGTACCGGTTTTGAGTTGGGAGAAACAAGCACACTGTGTCATGCATCGAATCTTATAAGGATAATTCGCGGACGTCATTCACCGATGTCAGCTTATGTTGTCTGAAAGGTCTGTTTGCGATACTTAATTGTCCAGTTTCTTGATCAAGTAATTTTTTTTTATTTAGGTTCTCTTTGAAATGATTTTCGGAAGCGGTAGTCTTTGAAATCATTTGTATGGTTGGCATGGTTGCATTTTGAATTGAACAAGAAGACATGCTTAATGGCGTCTTTGTCATTGTTCTTCGTTATGTTTTGATGTAAAATAAACTAAAACACGATATTGCTGCTAACCCTTTGTGTCGTTGTTGTCAAGTCATCCCTTTCCCAAAGAATATTTGATTTCTCCTATGCAAATCAGCACATATAAGTCTCTACCAGGATTCACATGCCTAGAAAAATAGTACATATTAGAAAAATTGACGCATAACATTCCAGATGAGTTAACCGGGCAAAAAAGTACAGTTGGCGACATCCATGGCTATGTCACTATGCTGTAGTCGTCCATTTAACTTTCACTGGGGTACTCAGGTGTGTAAACTGTGACCTTTCACCACCGGAAATCGTGACCTTTGCGACAGTAACCCATTTTCGAAAGCGACAGGAAAATCGTTTCTATTCATGCAAGTACGTTTTTCACCTAAGACAATTCTAAAGCATATTCGTTGATTCAGCAGCTGTACACACTCAATGGTATATAAGACCTTGTGTCACGCGTTGTCTTCCTCTTATGCAAATCGCCACATATGACATTGCGTTTTCATTTGTTTCCTAATGATGAATAAAAATCCCCGAATCGGCTTAGCTTTATTCTGTTACCCACCCACGCAGTCACTATATGAACCCGTGGTGATGAACCCGTCTTGACCGCTCTGTTTCTGCCAGTAACGACCCTGAAGCCGTGAGGACAGGTGCCGACTTAAAACCACCCTGTAGTACTTTGGAGCATCAGCGTATCTCGGTAAGTACAGACTTAATGGTTCAATTTTTTTTCTTGACCCACTCACGTATTAACAGGCCTAAGTGCTCGTTTCATGTGTATACAATCATGATAAGTTTGATACCATAGGAAAGACAATTACACAAGCGTTCTATTGATATATAATACATTGAGATTTATGCAGAAATAACGGACATATTATATATAAAATGTGATATTTCAAACTTTTTGTGCCGAGTTCATATTGCCGGTATAACCGCCCTTTGGCGTATTACACACCAGCTTCGCAGGCACGCCGGCAGTAGCTGGTTCTGTACTCTATATAGTCCATTTACTGACAGGAAGATGTGACCAAATATGAGCAAGAGGTTGTGCTGAGAGTTTTGGCGGCTGTGTATGATTACAGGATAAAGCGGGTTACAGTACCGCAAATCCAAGTTGTTCATAACTTAATAATTTCTTGGAAATAACAATTTGGATCGGTTAGAAATGTACATCAGCATCTTGCTGCCTGGTGCAGCATACTGTATAGTCTTCTTACAATTCAAATAAAGTTTCACCAGATGCTTACAAATACAAACAACGTTTTCTTCTTTTCTCATAAACAATGAAAAATGACTTTTCTTCTTCTCTTCTTTGAATTGTCCTTTGTATGGCAAAGCCCCTTGAAGTAAGATCTATGTCATCTGTTACTACATGATATAGTATGGTATTCTATTTTTGAAGGTTCATATTTTAAGCATAAAAGCTTCCAAACATATTGTTATCGTTTAAAGTTTGTCTGACTTCGAGTGTATAGCGATCCTGCACCCGGAAGATCGGTAGATCTACTTGGATATCATGTTTATCGCTAGCCAAGGGATCCTCGATTTAAATATACCGCGCGTACCACTTCCGGGTACCCGTCATCCCTAGCGAAAACCATGAGTCGAGCCTCGTTTCCGTGAGCCGGTCTGTCGCCACACCCCCTTGATTGATTCCATGATTAGGAGCCTCAGTCAACCAGGATTACAACTGATTCTAATCCGAGGTTGAGAGAGCTCTCCAAAAGCTCGTGTTGTTCCTTCCGTGACCGCTGACCTCTCTCTCCTCGTTACCTATATACTGTGCTAAAACCGCTGCTTACATGACAGGAGGTCACTGCCCTTCTCATATTGTTTAGTTTTCTTTCTTTCCTTCTCAAACAAATGTACAAGGATTATCATTCTAGTTCTAAGGGATTTTAGTCTATTGTCTGATTACATCATGTACATCGTCAAAATTAAATTAATAACAAAAATCTTACCTTAAATCGAACGTTTCACACATAAAACGAAATATACTGTAACTTGTACTTTTAATAACATCAGCTCTCACTTCCCATGAATGGACATATCTTGAATAAACTAAGCTCTATACCAAAAGCTATCTGTTATTACAAACATGCAAGTCACGGAACTATATTATCTACTATTCATTTAGATATTCATAGAAACTACGTTTCATGTTACACAAGCATCACTATATCCTTTTACAATCTTCAACATAGGTTCAGCATAATCATCAACATATCATCATATATACTAATATATGTAGATAACCTAAAATTTTTAGTATGTAAGAACATAGCAGTAAGATAGCAAAAGTTGAAAATGCATTGATAGGACCGAAATTCGCGATTCTCATCAAAATGCGTCAACAAACGGTTGCCATGGCAACTAGAAAAATGAAAAAAATCATACTTTCTAAAATTATTTCTAACTAATTTTTAGGAAAACTCACTGAATTTGGTGGCTCCAGTGTGAGCCGTTCTGGCGTTATGCGATATGAAAGACCTTCCCCCCGTCTAAATAGGGTTAAGAAGCGAGAAAAAAATCGAACCTGTACATATTAGCATACATAAAAGAATGTAGTTGCATGTAGTAAGATAACTCGTTCTTACTTCACTAGAAATAGTTCTTTCACTTTGATTTTTTAAACAACTACTTCAACATTTATCATAATGGCCTGTGTTTAGCATGTGTGAGCAGAAGTGTAGAATAAGGGTCTTCTTCATTCGATAACAGAAGTGATTTGGATTATAATAAGGTAGATACATCACAGCTTTTACTGCCCCCTATGATAAATTTACAGGGAAAGACTTCTCCATGGCGAGCTCGAGTTTTCTTGTCAAGTCCAAGCACAAGTGATGTTGCCATGATATCACGTCGGTTGTGGAGTTGTCCACCCCTACGCAGAGTTTGACATTGGTCTGTAAGTTCACTACAGCTATATAACATACAACTCTAAATATTCTTATGAGTTTGTTTAGATGCCCGAAAATGCATTCCTCAAATAGCCACTATAGGGGTTTTCACCGTTTTTTTTACAATGCTTGGTCAAGGTGGATTTTTGTGCTTCAGAATAGTCACACCAGTCACACTTGTAGGGTCTTTCACCAGTATGAGTTCTCATATGTTCAGACAAGTGAGGCTTGTGAGCTGTTCTGTACCCACACTCTCCACACATATAGGGCTTCTCAACGGTGTGTATGGTTAGATGTTGATCCAAATGGCATTTATTTGCTGCAGAATAGTCACAATGGTCACACTTGTAGGGCTTTCCACTTGTATGGGTTCTCATATGTTGGGATACATTTCGCTTTTGAGCTGTCCTATACCCACACTCTCCGCACATGAAGGTTTGTCACCAGTGTGATTGGCTAAATGCCGGTTCATGGTAGACTTATGTCACACTGGTCACACGTGTAGGGTCGTTCACCTGTATGAGTTTTCATATGTTCGGATAAATGAGACTTTTCAGCTGTTCTGTACCTACACTCCCCACACATGTAGGGCTTATCACCAGTATGTTTGGCAATATGTCTGTTCAAGGTGGAGGTCTGTGCAGCAGAATAATCACACTGGTCACACTTGTAGGGCTTTTCACCGGTATGAGTTCTCATATGTTTGGATAAGTCAGACTTGTGAGTTGCCCTGTACCCACACTCCCCACACATGTAGGGCTTATCACCAGTGTGTATGGCTAGATGTTGGTCCAAATTGGATTTCTTTGCTGCAGAATAGTCACACTGGTCACACTTGTAGGGCTTTTCACCTGTGTGAGTTCTCATATGTTTGGATAAGGCAGACTTGTGAGTTGCCCTGTACCCACACTCCCCACACATGTAGGGTTTATCACCAGTGTGTATGGCTAGATGTTGGTCCAAATTGAATTTCTTTGCTGCAGAATAGTCACACTGGTCACACTTGTAGGGCTTTTCACCTGTATGATTTCTCATATGCTCGGATAAATGACACTTCTGAGTTGTCCTGAACCCACATTCCCCACACATGTAGGGTTTAGCATCAGTGTGGTTTGCTAGATGCCGGTTCAAATTAGATTTATGTGCAGCAGAATAGTCACACTGGTCACACTTGTAAGGCTTTTCTCCTGTGTGGGTTCTCATATGTTTGGATAAGACACACTTGTAAGTTGCCCTGTACCCACACTTCCCACATATGTAGGGTTTCCCAAGAGTGTTTGCTTTTGGTTGACTGGCCAAACTGATTTTGCTCGTAGTTGGATGGTCTTCGGTTTTACTTTCATCCCTGCCACGCAAAACTCCAGGAGAAGAACCATCACCGAAGTCCTGGGGAACAGCAGTAGGAGACCCATTACCTGCCACTGCCATTGCGTACCTAATGGAACATAAATAAAATAAAGGATGAAATAAGCCAGCTGAAACTAGATACTTGCAAGCAAATATTACTTTTACACCATCAAGCCCAACAGGCTATGTACAATTTGGTGCTGTTTTCTTTTTCTGTTTGTTGTGTTTTGCAATTGCAATATATATGTTTTGAATATACTAGTGACGTCACCATAAAGAGCCAGGATCAGACGATACCACAAGTAACCTATTCACAAGAAGGGACTTTTCGTCTATCTTCCAAAATTTACAGCTCGGTCATTCAAGCTCCAAGCCTTTTGTGATTGGCTCTAACTAGCTCATAATAAATCACCCGTCATAAAAGCGCCACCAACTTAAAAGTAGGCCCTCCCAATAACCTAAATGACCTCAGCGGCATCTTGAGTGGATTTAGAGGTCGCCTAACCAATAGACTACTAGTAGCCGTTAAACAAGATCTGTTTAGTCTTACATAAACACATTAATGATCCAGCCCCTCGAGCTTTGTCCTGGTATTTTCGGGTGTGCCTAAATACCACAAACGACTCGGAAATACCACAAACGACCACAAACGACTCTAGTATGCAGTGTATATGGGTCAAAGACCTTGTGTGGCGCTCTGGAGACATTGTTTACACATTTATGAATTTAAAAAACGCAGCAAGTCCTGCGAATTCACCAGTTATTTCGAGTTAGTCCGCCGGTTTCAAGATCGAAGCGATTCTGCGCTGTCAATGAATGCGTGCTTGCATTGAGGCTGAAAAACACTTAGTATACAAGTTTTATAAGTTGACAATGATAGAATAGTGCCATGCTATAATCTATGAACCAACAGCGTCCATAGTTTTATCGTCCTGTCGTCTATGGAGCCGTGGAAGGTATCGAGAACTTCCCCATGCAGACTCCTAGCACGGGCGATCCAACATGGCGGCCGAGAATCGCCTCGATCTTGAAACCGGCGGACTAACTTGAAATAACTGGTGAATACGCAGGACTTGCTGCGTTTTTAAAATTTATAAATGTGTAAACAATGTCTCCAGAGCGCCACACAAGGTCTTTGACCCATATACACTGCATTTTAGAGTCGTTTGTGGTCGTTTGTGGTATTTCCGAGTCGTTTGTGGTCGTTTGTGGTATTTAGGCACACCGGTATTTTCTACATGTAACCGAACACCACAGGATGTCTGTTTCACCTCCAGTTCAGTTCTGCTACACCTCCAGTAACCATGGTGATAGTGGCTCATTAGAAGAAGAGAAAGTAGAAGAAACTGAGCAATGCTTCCTTTGTTTCCTGTAAAGTAAAATATGCCCCCCTCCCCACCCACATTTTCGTCAGCCCGAAGAAAAGTCTTACATCCTGCTTAATGTAGCCCACATACCACAGAAATTACCCCTACCCCCTATGGTTCATGATAATGCAGTCAATTTGTACGTAAATTCCGTTCTTACCGGCTTCCAGTGTTGATTATCACCTCCGCACAATCGTTCTGCAAGCGCCTGTCTTGAGCAGCAAGGGGTGAATGGCCACTGGCACGTTGAGGTGAAAGGTCATTTGAAACCTGCTTACACTTTATTGTGTATTACGTTCCGCCTACACTATTAAAAAAAATCCCTTTTGATTTAAATCTTAATTTGGCACCTTAGCTGATAGCCGGTGCTTAGTGTTTCACAGTTGGTTTCACCTATACATATAAATACACCACCAACCAAGAATTGAAGGTATGTAATACGGCATGGATGCCATTTGTCGCTAAGAGGTGAGCGACGAAACATCGTCATTGATTACCCCACGTGATGTTCTGAATTCCCTTTTTCTTCTCATTCATTCATTCATTCATTTATTCACTCATTCATTCATTATATATTCATTCATTCATCCATTCATTCATTCATTCTTAATTTTTTCACCCACTCTTTCTTTGCTATTGACAAAGTGTTAAAGATCTAAAACTTTAAGTCTGATGACTTTACCTTCGGCGATTAATATCGCATCATGACAACATCTCTTGCTTTGCTATATTGACAAAGTGTTAAAGGTTTAAAACTCAGAGTCTTATGACTGAACCTGGGTCGATTAATGATCGCAGATTAATAATCGCATCATGGCAGCATATACGCACTAGGAGCTGTGAGAAAGCTCATTGTCAAATATTGAATAGGGCACGTGCAGTTTTATTTTTACATAACAGTTTTATTCCGTATAACGTTATAGTATTTACAGATAGGCAACAGCCTCGTAGGCAACTATTGGGTGCCGGATTTACGCTCCACTTTATAAAGGTAGCATTATTGAAATACGACATCATTAAAAAAAAACAGTCTTAGTACAAGTTTGCTACTTATGGTTAGAAATGTACACTAATTCATTTTCAGGTTCTACAGTTTTTAATAATCATAACAATTCAATGCCTATATTGGTGCACTAATTTAAAAAAGTTCCTTGTAAGTAAATCATATCGGGCAATAAAACAATGTCGTTCAGGGATGACTTTAAACTACGCTAACATGGGAATCTACTAATATTTTCGTTACACGAGATCGCCTTCTTGTTACCAGCAATGTCCTACAAACGTTCATCGTGTAAAACAATCTTCATACATACAGCCTGGCGAAAGGATAGAACACAAATGCAACACACCTACAACAACAATCGTTAATACAAATGTACTTATAAACAATAAAATCGTCGCAATGACAAATGTATTTATCATTGTCAGACTTATTCCATTTTATCTAAACCTTGGAACTGTGCACCTATATTTTGACTACTCGTGCACCAGGACACCTAGATATTCCTTTGTTCTAAAGGGTAAGGTAACTTTATACAACATAAAGATTATTTTTGAAATTTAAGCATCAGAAAAAAACAAGAAAACCCTTTTTTCGTATTGCTTGTTTCAAAAATTATTAAAGAATCTATCGTGATGTCTAAAGGGAATTTTAGCTTATATTGTAGCTAACGCAATAACGAACAATTACACACACATGAAAGGCTATCATTAAGGTTACTAACCTTCACTTTGGTAACTTAAATATATATTGAATTTGCTGACCTCCATATAGCCCATTTTATCTATGTCTATCCTTGCATAAAAGAACGAAACTATGTTATCTATGAGTCATGGAAGCTACAATTCATGTCTCCCTAGATCCCTTTTCTTCCGTAATGTTTAACACAGGTTAACCATAATCATCGTATATATAGGATACAACACGGTGTATTCCGTATCACCCGTGGTACCAGCCCGACCGCGGGTCGGATCGCCCGATATCTATTTATGTCATGCCCACCTGATAAAACCCACGATTTCATGCGAAATGCGCCAGAAGTTGAACAAATTTGGTGCTCTCGATGGCGAACAAAAAGCGTTACAACAGCAATTCCAACGTCCGAATCAGGTATTCGAAATGCCAACCGTGCCACACTCGGCCCGCTCTGAATGGTTCGATTTACTTGAAGGAAGCCTGTGTGAAACAACTTTCGAACCTGTGTGATACGGAAGCTATACTTATATATGGTGTATACTGTATAGCTTATTAAATAAGTGTTTAAATAAGCATAGCAGTCTTTCTTTTCATTTTACATTGATTGTGCTCCTCGTGTTCTGATTGAAAATCAAAATTTTCTAGGACGTCAGGTGCTCTGCTAGCCTACCTTAAGTTAAAAGGGATTGCCTTTATCTAGTTTTGAATCTTCCTTAATCTTGAAATTTATTTAGAATATGTCTAAGTCATGGTACTCCATCTCACTTGTAGGTTTCTTTGCCACTATTTATTCTGGTCGCCTATTGGCCCGGATGTTAGCCACGTGATCTGCCCATTCTATAAGTATGCAGAACATCGATTCCTTGTCACGTGGTCGACGTTTCCTCAGGCCGGTCTAGAGTTCTCCCCTCGTCCCTTACCGCAAAGCAGAAATTTTTTCCGGCGGGGAGGCCGATTCAGGACACCGCAGGATAGCACGTTACAGCCGAGGCACTGGCGGTCACGTTGTGGTTACCGTCTGGACGACATTTTTTCCACGGAAGGTTTGATGTATGGCTCCAACGGTCGGTTGGTACTTTGTGTTTTTTTGTGGTATGTTTCATATTTTGTGAGACTTGTATGTGTTTCGTACGAGGTTCGGAGCAACCTATACTGACAACGTGTTGCGCAGCTTGCGCTGCTTGTGATTCTTTCTAGCACACCTGGAATTCTGACTGCCGGCTGTATCGTTTTAATCTTTGCATTTCTTTGTGTATTCATATGCATGAGTTTTGAAATGTGTGGCTGCTCTTCCCAATTTTCTTTACAGTTTCTATCTGTTCCAATCCTAGGCCGAGACGAGTTTAGGACTTTTCATTCACACTGACGTTTTGTTCCATGTTGGAGCTGAGTGATTTTTGTATGATTTTTCGATTTTGTGAATGTTTTAGCAGGTTCTGACAGCTCGTTGTGTGCTTACATAGAGAGGCAAGATGGCGGCTCACTTGGAAATTTTTGTTATCGCCAAGTTTCTATCCTTTGTAATCGCACGTCTAGGACTGCTGTGGACGCTGTTTTTTTTTATGCTGAGGTGTGGAGCAGAACGAGAGTTTCTAGATTTTGATGTCATTTTTTTATTATTTTCGTGAATATTTCAGGCAGAAACAGGACGACGATGACATGGTCCACAGAGACAACATGGCGACGTCTTTGTTTTTCAGGTTTACATTTCACTCCCAACTTCCTTGGAAGAGTTCGGCGTGCTGAACAGTCAACGTCTCTGAGTTCTGGAGGCTGCATTCTTTACGATTTTTGAGTGTCTTTTTCTGTTTTGGGCAGGTGGATTTTCTGTTTCGCAACCGAGATTGAACGTCGAGGCTGTGTTTGGGGTTTCCGCTATATTTGCATTAGGTTGGAGTTTGATTTGCATGTGTATGAGTGTGTACCTGTAAGGCGCGATGGATGTTGTGGACGCGCGTGACCCAGATAACCTCCCGTAACGCGGCTCGCTCGCATGTGGAGGCTGGGCGGTGTGTAAGATGCGTATGTTTTACTTGTCTGTCTGGGACCGGACCTGTTGCCGGGCGCCCGTCCCTCCCCACTATCTCATGGTTCACGTGTTGTTCATACAGGTCTGACGCTCTCCCCCTCCAACAACAGGGATGCGCGGGACACACCACCACCCAGTGCCGGCACACGCCACCTCGCCAGATGTGCGGCCCGATAGGACCCGTTGGTGGCCTGCATAAGCATTAGCAGCAGAGAGGGGTCAAGACGCACCAGGAAAGCTGTTAGGCTGTGATGTTTTATGTTGTGAACCATGTTCTTTGTACTGAATAAAGTTGTGGGAAAATTTAAATACCAGGGAACCTGAGGAGGCGGCTTCAGGGCACAGTGCCACAAGGGACAGCGGTCAGAGGATCAGAGTCGACTGGCGCTCCGGTCCCCGACGCCGCCCAGCCGCTGCCGGTCAGTTCAGCTAACCCCGACGGCAGCTCAAGGAACTGTAAGTCTTTCCCCCCTACTTTTCGAGATAGATTTTGACATTGTCGTTTTCCAGTGCGATGGGGTGCCGCGGGATGCTGGATGGTTAGGAACTTATCGAGTAACCCTGTTTTGAGATTGGTCTGACCAAGAACGCCTTTGGTCTGACGCTTCTTTATAGCACGGCAATATATCATTCAGTGCGATGGGGTCCCGCAGTAAACTGAATGACCCGAAAAGTGTGCAGTCGTATCTTCAGCATGGTGTGACATTGTCCAGCGCGAAGGGTTTCCGCGGAGAGCTGGACGCTCCGAGAATTCGAGTACTTTTTCTTTCGTGACACGCTGTGACGATATCCAGTGCGAAGGGGTTCCGCGGGAAGCTGGATGATCTGAGAAGTCTTGCACGTTGCACTTTGTTTTAGCATTTTGTGACATTGGCCAGTGCAATGGGGTCCGCGGAAAGCTGGATGAGCAATTGAATTGTGTACGTTCTTTCCCGACATGTTGTGACGTCTATCCAGTGCGATGGGATTCCGCGGAAGGCTGGATGATACATATTTACGGAATCGTGTATGTACCTGAGCCGATTTGAGGCTTGGAACGGGCACTGAGGAAAGGAAGAGTGAGCAGGCTGACTCTTGGTCGTCTACAAGTCATATTTTGTGTACACCGCTCACTTACCAATTGTCTTCAAAGCACTGTTCAGATATTTGCGGATGGGTGTCTACGACCATTTCGAAAGGAGAGTGGTCCACGAGACACTCCGTCACTTGATTCCTGGTGAAGGTTCTGTTTGTTGTGATAAGAAAGGGGCGGCGTAGTAATGAGAGCAAGTCGAGATTGAGGAGGAGAAATAAGAACGGGGTAAGATGAGTAAGGGGGAGGAGATAGAGTTGAGAGGACAAAGATGAGGAAGGGAAGATAAGAGAGGGAGGAAGAGGGAGTAACATAAAGGAGTACAGGATCGAAGAGAGAAGGAGCGAGAAGATATTACAGGAGGTAATCATAGGAGGGATTCCCGGCTAGGGATCTTAGATACTGGGAATACGGAAGGAAAGGAAAGGCTCAATAGCCAGAGAGGGCAAAGGCGGAAGACGACGATTTCCGCATCACTTATAACGGAGGGCTAATGGACGACCAGGACAAATAGGATACTGTAAATGTTTTTAAGTTCGCGGGGATTTAATTTCGCGGTAGCGGGAAAAAGGACTTTTCGCGGTGGATTTAAGTTCGCGGTAACACCATAGACTGCAATCTAATATCATGATAGAATAATATTGAAGTGGTCACCGCGAAAACCGCGAACATTAATCCACCGCGAACATTTCTGCATTTACAGTACTATTTATGAAATATGAAATATATTGTATTCGTAATATTTCTTCTTTCTTCTTCTTCTTTCTCCTGTCAAATCTTCAAAACACGTTAGCTCCGTCATTGCTGAACCACCCAAGCGACCACCCAAAGCCAAACGACCCGTAACCACGTCCAGAGCCTTCAACCACTTGAAGTTGGACGTCAATACGAAGAAGAAGAAGAAGAAGAACCGAATTACTTGCATTTTGGCACAAAGGTGAAGTGGGCCAATACCCCCGGACGTTTTTTTTTTCATTTTTAACATATCTGCCTTTAAAATGCTTTTATTGAGTTTTTTTTTGCAATTTTTTTACCAAAACTGTATATTTTGGCCCTTGTACCCTGGTCTTACATCGGAATGACCTGAAATTAGGTAAAGAGGTGCCTTGATTATATGCACACATGGAGTCAATAACAGTTTTGGCATACGGTAGTAAAAAAATGCTTCTTTTTGCGACTTTCTGGCCATATTTTGACAAAAAAATACATTTTTGGCTCCTGTACCCTGGTTTCACAACCGTTTGAGCTGAAATCTTGCATAGAAGTGCACTTCACATATGCACACATGGATTCAATAACACTATTGGCATACAGTACAACAAAGTGAGCAATTTTGTGATTTTAGTTTTTCAACCAACTGACCTAAATTTCGGTACAGGGGTGCACTAATATTCATCCCTGTATTATTAATGGCATGAACCACTTCAAAACGATTTTGGGGGGGGGGGGGGTCATTTTCCTATGGCCACAGAGGGTCAATGACCTCGAGGTCATTGAGGTCATTGACCCCATTTTGAGGCTTTCTGACTTGCAGATCTGTATGCCACTATATCTTTTAAAAAGGTAAAAAGGTAACCAGACGGACTGACGTCACAGTTGAGTTGCGCGGTAGAAGGCACAAAAACGATTTGGGTGTGACTTAAAATCCTTTAAAATCTTCTTTTTCCTTGAAACTTTTGGCCCAACCTGGAGACTTTTGGGGATAGAAGGAATAGGCAAGGTCTAATCTTTCCCATTTTGGTCAAAATTTGCTCAGTTTAAATTTTTGGTGGGGCGCGGAAGGATTTTAGTTGTTGTGTCATATTGGTGGTATCAGGAGAAAACTTGGGTCAAAGGTGAGGTTTCTTTCATAGAACGGGGATTCCTCGGAGTTTGAGGTGGTTAACCCTCTGTTTTCTTTCAGTTTTTACAAAGATGACCCTTGTGGCTTTCTGGTGAAGAAATTTTGTTAAGATTGAAATTCGGGTTAGTACTTGTCTGAAGCCTTGTTTTAGTGTATTTTAACATGCCATCCTATGGAGTGGTCCAACTGTAATGTCAGCCCATCAAAATCCTGGAATCAAGAGCTAAGCTATCAATGCTCGACATTCTTGAGCAGGTTTTTGTTTGGTGTGCATATCTAGTCAATTTTTCATCCCCTATTGTAAAAATGTAAAACAAGCATACAACCATTATGACAGATATATAAGCACACAACTAGTACTCTAATCAATGCTACAGTAATTCTCTGTATTACAGATCCATATGTCCAATATGAAATGTAATAATGCAACTGTCACATGTAACAAATGATTATGATGGATACTGTATTTTTTTAATCACCGGTATTTATCATTTCCAATATGGTCAAAGTTACTGTCCACTGGAAGGGGGCCATGATTAATGGCTTGAATGACAAAGTCAGAAAAGAACTGAGTCAACTTCTTCTCAAGTTCCCTCCAATACAAAGTGTCAAACTCTACATTGACAATAACATAACTGTGTTCTGTCCATACTTCAAAATGACACTCTTTTTGTCCTGTTACAGCCATTGCCATTTGCACTTGGCAGAAGTATCCACGTTTTGTCTTAGACAAGACATAGCCACCTTGAACTTGCTGCAACCTTTCCTGTTCTCACTGCCTCCTCCACAGTCATGTCTCGTGCAGCATAGGGACATTTGATTTCCACAATTCTTGAGGAGTGACATGAGCAATTTGCTACACCATCTGGACTAGCTCTTAAGAAAGGCTTTTGTCCATGCACCATCAATCCAGTTTCAGAAATATTGAAACTGTGATGAACTTTTGTCATGTCATTCAAATAATGCATGCGTGCAACATCTTTCTCTAACCCATACCGGAGTGATTCAACTTTTGTTTGCGGTGGTTTTGTTAGTGAGCTGTATTCATGGTGCAGGCATCTGTTAGCCAAACGACTTTTGGAGGCTTTGCTGTGTGGTTGGTATGACTGTGAAATATCAAATGCAATGGAAGAAGTGATGGACCCCATTCTCTGTTTATACCACACAACATTTTTGGATTGCCCCCTTGTTGCCTCCTCCACTAGTTGGCACTCCTGATCAGTAAAACAAAAGGTATCAATGCTGCCATTGGCCTTGTCTTTCACTTGTGGATGCAAGGCAATAGGCAAAGGGGGCAAAGGGGACTCAGTTGAAACTTCACAAATTGCTGAAGGGGCTAAAGATGCATCTAACTCTAAAACCATATCAGGCAGTTCAACTGGCCCTGGTGAACCTTCTATGTCTCCAAACCTTGAGGCATGAAGGGCAGTCACAGCAGGAAGGGTTATCCCAAGGGGAAGTGTAGCCTCTACCAAATCCCATTGCAATTGCGTAACCTGATCTTTTGTTGGTGGTGTTACCTACGTATATAAACTAAACATTTTATAGTTAATGGGCTTAAAAATAATATTTTGGCCTAAGAATTCCTCTAGCAAAGGGGATCCGCCAGCGATCCGCCATGCATGATGATGGTGTTCGAATGTACTTCCGGGTCTAAAACTTACGATTTTTTTTTCTTGGAAAAATGGGTAGAAAAATTTTTGGCAGTTTTGAGGTCAATGTGACTGGGGAGGGTTTTTACTAGTGTCAGTATGACTCATTTTAACCATTTTATACTCCTACATTTACTAGAAATGGATTCGTCGCCGGAGAAGCCTCCTGTGGAAGAAGTCCCTCCGCCAGATGTTCAGGGAGAAAGAGAAGCAGGCGAAAGAAGCTGGCAGCAGATAAGGACCTTTTATTGGAGGAAACATGTGAAAGATTGAACTCTACTCAGTGGAAGGACAAAGCCTCGTCACATGTACAGGAGCGCACACAACAGATGGAAGGTAATTCTACAAAGCATAATAAGAGAGCACCCTTTGTGTGTGAAGAATGTGGATACAAGGCAACTTACAGATCTGGATTTCTGCAACATATGAGAAGGCATACAGGTGAAAAGCCGCACATGTGTGATCAGTGTGACTTCACTACCGCTTGGAAAAACCATCTAAAACGACACATGGTCACACACACTGGTGAGAAACGCTTCATGTGTGGAATTTGTGGGCACAGAACGCCTGATAAGGCAAACATCGTTAGACATATGAGGAGGCACACTGGAGAAAAACCTTTTAAGTGTGACCTGTGTGATTATTCTAGTGCCGATAAAGGGAATTTAGACAGAAATATTCTTAATCACACCGCAAAATATTACATATATGCCATTGAGAATGAATTCCACTTTATAATGGATTAATGATTTCCTACGAAGACCGCCAAAAGTTATTACAGTCTATTGTATGTAATAACTTTTGGCGATCTTCGTAGGAAATCCATTATAAAGTGGAATTCATTATCAATGTCATTATGGCATGTGGGGCAAAGTATCTCATTGGCAGGTGTGTTGCAGTGTCAGCCCTTTTCAATTAGTAAGGGCATTATTATATCACCTACTACTAGTCTAAGAGCACTTAGATATACTGTATCCTAATAGTTTTGTTAGGTTATTTCTAAAAGATTTGTTTTGAACAGATGAGAGATTGGCATCATACACAGCAGAATTAAGCCAGGAGACATTTTGGAAGTCTAGGATGTCTACATAGCATGTCTTGCACATAGACAGCCCAGTCTTGTATCTCAACTGAAGTATTTTATGCTTTCTGTCATTTGGGAGACAATATGTAGTCTATTATTATAATTATTAAGCCAGAGTCATAATTTTATCAACTGTGTTAACTTTGTGAATCAATCGATGTAAAGTGAAAAAACTCCAATCACAGTTCTGACAAAGCAATAAAACAAGTTGACAATAATTCTTGGTCCAGTGTGTGTGTGTTTTCAGAGGATAATGTTAGTGTCCTTCGTAATGTGCTGAACTGTCATATTCAAACATCTATTTCAGGTAGAATTTTGACAGTAAACTTTATTATACTCTCCGTTATACATAGAACGGAAATGAAAATAGAACAAAACACATTGTGCCCATACTAGATATGATACAACATGATTGAAATATGATCACATTGATATCTGGGCTGCTACTGAACTGCTTACAAATGCTCTGTTTCTCAGACCGAATTAGGTGCTATGTTCACTGAGGCTAAAGGTCAGAGGTGACCTGTAAGTTAAGCATTTGATACGATTTCAGCGCTATAATGAATGACGACCTTTTTTTCTTTTGTGAATTGTCTGTCATCTGGACAAATATATCTTTTAGTTGATAACATTAAAATATTTTTTAGTAATCATTGAATTTAATGTCACTATTTAGCCGAGCAAAAGGTAATTGCCATATTCGAAACCCCCCATGCGCACCCTATATCTCAGGTATTTGGCAAGGCGCATAAATGTGGCGCTTGTATCTGCCAAATCCATGCGCCAACGCAGGGATTTAGCTTCACACCGGAAGTCTGTGCCATAAGATTCATTGCAACATGTATTTTTTGGACAGCTGGGATGAGGGGATGCACACTATACTATTAGACTAACCTCTGGGGCGTCGCCCAAACTCCCCAAATAGCTAGAATGACAATTATGCTATTACAACCTTTTTAGAAAGGAGGAGGAGATAAACTAAACATTCTGGGAAGGTGTATAATCCCATCGTGTCATGTCGGCAGCGGTCTCGGCACATTACATGGGTAACAAGGCACACGTGATGACCTGTCACCCCACAAATACTTAACCTTTCACCCCTTGCTGCCTCAAGACGAACGCTTGCAGGAGGATTGTGTGGAGCCGAGGTAAAAATCAACACTTGAAGCAGGTAAGCACACTAGATATACAAAAATAACGATCTTAACATGAAGCAAAGAATGTATAGGTCATTTGTATGGTATATGGACCGCATTAGTACGATATGTGTCACTTTTCGTGGTTACGAAATAGATGTGGGGAGGGGGGGCAAGTCACCCGCCAAGGGTAACGGGGCCATTTAACTCTCACGAACATGCAAATGAGTTACCTCTCATGAACATGCAAATTACAAATGATAGCAGTGCTAGTACGTCATGACAAATGAGGACAATGTTTGTGGAATTTATTTCAGGAATTTGAATGAGGAATGGACTCATGGCAAAATTAAAGGGGACGGGGGACAGTAAGGCAGTAAGAAACGATCGGGCAGATTTCGATGAATTTGTTTCAGTGCTGAAGAGATATAAAACGTTCGGCTCATTTTTCATATTTTGTCTAATATAAAATATATTCAAATTTGTGTCCATTAGGATAGGCATGGATGAGGCAGGATATGGGTCTCCTACTGATGTTCCCCTGAAGCTCGGTGACGGGTCTCCTGTTGGAGTTACATGTGACAGAGATGCAGGCAATGTCGGAGACGAGCAGAAAGCAAGCAAAAATAGTTTGGAATGTCAGGAAGAAGCACATACTGATGAAAAACCTTATCTATGTGAGGATTGTGGTTACAAGACATCAAAGAAGTCCCACTTATTGCAACATATGAGAACCCATACAGGTAAAAAACCCTACACGTGTAGCCAGTGTGATTATTCTGCTACACGGAAATCCTCATTGGACAGACATCTAGCAAAACACACGGGTGAGAAACCCTACTTGTGTGGGGAATGTGGGCACAGGACAGCTCAAAAGTGTGACTTATCCAAACACATGAGAACCCATACCGGTGAAAAACTCTACAAGTGTGACCAGTGTGGTTATTCTGCGGCACAGAAATCCACTTTGGGTAGACATCTTGCAAAACACACCAATGAGAAACCTTACAAGTGTGACCAGTGTGATTATTCTGCTGCACAAAAATTTAACTTAAACACCCATCTTCTCCAACACACTGGTGAGAAACCCTACATGTGTGGGGAGTGTGGGTACAGGACAACTCAGAAATCTGCCTTATCCCAACATATGAGGACCCATACCGGTATAAAGCCATACAAATGTGACCAGTGTGACTTCTCTGCAGCGTAAAAAAGTAATTTGGACACCCATCGTGCAAAACACTCCAGCAACAAATCGTTCAGTTGTGGGGAGTGTGGGTTCAGGACAGCTCATAAATATTACTTATCCAAACATATGAAAATCCATACCGGTGAAAAACCCTACAAATGTGACCAATGTGACTATTCTGCTGCAATGAAACACCATTTGGACATTCATCGTGCAAAACATACCGGCGACAAACCCTTCATGTGTGGGGAATGTGGGTATAGGACAACTCAAAAATGTGACTTGTCAAAACATATGAGAATCCATACCGGAGATAAACCATACAAGTGTGACCAATGTGATTATTGTGCTGCACAGAAATCCACGTTGGATAGGCACCTTACAGCACACACCGGTGAGAAACCCTACATTTGTGGGGAATGTGGGTACAGGACAGCTGAAAGACGTAACCTAATCAGGCATATGAAAATCCATTCTGGTGAAAAACCCTACAGGTGTGACCAGTGTGATTATGCTGCTGTAGAAAAACACAGTTTGGACCTACATCTAGCCAAACACACCGGTGATAAGCCCTACATGTGTGGGGAGTGTGGGTACCGGACAGCTTACAAGTCTCACTTATCCCAACACATGAGAATCCACACAGGCCAAAAACCCTACAAGTGTGACTAGTGTGATTATTCTGCTACATTAAACTCCACCTTGAAGCAACATCTAGCAAAGCACACCGGTGACAAACCCTACATATGTCATTGTGGGGAGTGTGGGTATTGGACGGCTCGAAAGTCTAACTTAACAAAGCATATCAGAACGCATACTTGTAAAAGACCCTACAAGTGTGACCAGTGTGACTAGTCTGCAGCACGAAGATCCACTTTGGAGAGGCATTGTAAACACACCGATGTCAACCCCTACTTATTTAGAGGAATGCGATTTAGGGCATCTAAACAAACTCACTCATCAGATCAGTTGGTGTCGTGCCCGGCAACTCCACAACCGACGTCATATCATGGCAACATCCCCTGTACTTGGACATGACAAGAAAACCCTCGTCATGGAGCCATGGAGCCAAGTTGTTGCCTTTAGATTTGTTATATCGGGCAGTAAAAGTGACAATGTAAGTAACTTATTATAATTGAAATCGTTTTTACTGTCGAATGAAGAAGACCTTGATTGCACACTTCTGCTTTAACAAGCAAAGTACAAGCTAGGATGATAACGTTTGAAGTTGTCTCAATAATCTAAGTGTAAAAACTATTTCTAGTGAAGTGAGAACGAGTATCTTACTACTTGCAACTACAAAGTCTAATGTATGCTATTATGTACCGGTACGACTTCTTCTCGCTTCTT
>NC_049993.1:1607671-1608933 GCF_000003815.2 Branchiostoma floridae | reverse complement strand
AAATTAGTTAGAAACAATTTTAGAAAGTGTGAAAATTTCTATTTTTTTCGGGTTGCCATGGCAACTATTTGTTGACAGGCATTTTGACGAAAATCGCTAATTTTGGTCCTGGCAGTGTATTTTCCACTTATTTTGCTACATTACTGCTATATGTTCTTACACAGGTAAAATATTATGTTATCTACATATGTTAGTATATATGATGATATGTTGATGATTATGCTGAACCTTTGTTGAACATTGTAAAAATATGTAATGATGCTTGTGTAACATGTAAAGTAGTGTCTATAAATAATAGATAATTGTAGTTGTGTGACTTACATGTTTGTAATAACAGATATAGATAGAATTAGCAATGGAGCTCAGTTGATTCAAGATATGTTAATTCATGGCAGGTGAGAGCTGTTATTATTAAAAGTACAGTTAACAATATTTCGTTAAGTGTGTGAAACATTTGATTTATTGTGTCGGCCATAAAAGGTTAATTTTTTTGACGATTTATATATAATCAGACGATAGACTATAAATCCCCAATAACTAGAATGATAACCCTTATGCATTTGTTTTAGAAGGAAAAAAGAAAACAGAACAATATGAGAAGGGAGTGTCTCCTGTCATGTTGGCAGCGATTTTAACACAATAAATGGGTAATGAAGCACACACTATGACCTTTGACCATCACACCACCTTTCACCCCTCTGCTGCTCCAGACGAACGCTTGCAGGATCAGGAGGATTGTGTGGAGGTAAACATCAACACTGGCTCCAGGTGAGGACGCTAATATACAAAAATAATCGTCTTATCACGGACCAAAGAATGTATACGGCATTTCTATGGCATATGGGGCGCATTGGGGCGATATGTGTCACTTTTCCAGGCCACGATATAGATGTGGGAAGGGTGGCGAAATTACACGCCGAGTCCTTCGAGTCAAAACAAAGGGTAGTTCTACTATAGATAACCAACCTACAGTTACCTACTACTACCATAGTATCATAGATGTGACAAAACGACAATAGACACCATTTTAGAAGGGAAAAACAATATTCCTGCCATTCTTGCTCCACTTTTTTTCGTCTTTCTTCTGCTCTCCTTTTCTTCCTTTTTTTTATTTTCTTTCCTTCATTATTCTTCTTTTCCTTTTCTTCCTCCTTCCTATTTTTCTTTACCTCCCTCTTTTCATATATCTTTTTTTCCTTATCCATTTATTTTTTCTTTTTTATCTTCTTACTCTATATTTTTCTCTTTTTCCCTTCCTTTTC